>NW_024747861.1:657500-745000 GCF_018991925.1 Homarus americanus | reverse complement strand
CTCAGTTTCGGTGATTCGTTTAGAGTGAAACACCGACTCAACTGAAGCAACGTGAAAAGGTCTTAACAATCCTTTTGAGGTTAATCCGGGTTAAGTGAGAATTTGTCTTGACGATGTTTAGGCAATAAATTAAGAGGAGTGTTTATGTTGGAGCTAAACTCTTTATAGTTGTGTTAGTGGCGGAGAAGAATTGTATATATATATTTTTGTTACCAGATGACAATTTTATCCATCAACTTTGTCTCGTCTGATTTAAATAAGGAAATAGCATAGCTGGTGAACTTATTTACTCGGTGTGGACTTACATCTCTAAATAAATGTCAGTAAAGTTATTGAAGTTTATAAGAATCAGGTAAGTAAAATTTACATATCCAATTTAGACCTTGAGACGCACGGTGGGCAGGTAACACTCCCCAGCGAGAGGAGAGAAAACAACATTTATTGAATTACAAATTAGGATGATCGCGTCGTTGGCCTGAAAGATGTCAGGTATTACATCTGCAACGGTAATGAAGCTCTTCCTTCTTCTTCTCCTTCTTCCTCTTCCTCCTCCTTGTTCCTCTTGTTCCTCTTCCTCCTCCTCATCTTCATCTTCGTCTTCTTACTCCTCCTCATTCTTCTTCCTCTTCCTCCTCCTTCTCAGGAAAACAATAAGGGGAAGAAGAGAGGGAAGATGGATTCGAACCAGTGAGAGGTGGATTCGAGCTTCTTTGAGTAGACTGAAGCGCCAGTAAGATGTAGTAGAAGTGAGAGGCGAATTGAAGACTGTCTCGAGGAGAGTTTTGACCTATTTTACCACAAGGAAGATTTATTTCTACTCTCTGCTTGATCTTACAGCTTCATAAGAGTGATGAACTTGACTTAACGTGGAGATAAACGCTGAATTACAAGTCCATATTTACTTATTTAGAAACATTACATACACTTAAGAGTTAATGGACCTTTAGCACTTTAAGAGCACCTAAAAATTCACTTAAGTGTTCTCGTACCTTGACCACTTTAAATACTCCCAAAAACTCAATTAAATTCTCGCACTTTGATCGCTCTAAAGTCTAAATAAACCTCGATCACTTTAATTAAGTTTACAAACTCATCTAAGATTACAAGTGCCTCTAGGTTAGGTTAAGAATCTCTTCTATGTCTAAAATTACTTACCCAGAATTTACTCACACACACACACACACACACACACAGACGTCCCCAAACTTCAAATTACAGAATACAGTTTTAGGAAGGTTTGGAACAAGGGATAATAAGGCTCACTGTGAGGCTAAAAGACCTCAGAAACTTTGCCCAAATTAGAGTCTAAACTAATTTCTGGAACCTAACAACTTTAATGGATTCCTGTGGCCTTCCTGGCCATGGTAAAGTCCTCTTTCTACGGACATGAGGCTTAGGGTAAGTTCAGGGATGCCGCGACAGACATTCAAACATTCAAACATTTCTAGGACGAACATTCAAACATTCAACGCGAGAAACATTCAAACATTCAATTATTCCAAACATTCAACAGGACAAACATTCAAACATTCAATTATTCAAACATTCAAACATTCTCACTTACATAAAACACTCTAATCACCAAACATTTTTTCCAACATCTTAATCATCATACTATATTCGTTAAAAAACATAAACGAAAGAGAATAAGGGATAAACAATAAAGATGGGGTGTGGGATGTATAGAGGAACAGATGAGGCAAGATGAATCAATTTCCCCAAATCTTATGAGTAATGATCCATTCACACGGTACCTCCTGATAAATTGACTCTTGTGTGATGTTTTTCGCAAAGAAGGTCTGTATTATTATTGACTCTTTTATTTGGAAGAAAGAGAGAGAGAAACATTAACAAACAACAAAGATACTTTAAACTCTCCTTTTCTCCCAGCCTTCATCTTTAATAAAACCCAACTACACATCAACGGTAATACCTAAAATAAAAAAAGTAAAAAAAAAGAGAGAAACGAAATAAAAAAATGATAAAACCTAAATATTTACACAACTATGGACTAGAATTCAGGGCTATGTACAGAACCCTCTCAACGGGATACTGGATACATTTATCGCTCACTGGAACACTTTTATGTGATCCTAAAACATCGTCGTTGGCTACTGGAATCCATATAGGAATAACACAACATTTCTATAGGCTCTGGTAGGGATTATAGCATCTGGGTGTTGGGAGACTGAAAGGACAAGAGTATTTTAGGTTTATGGATAATTGGATATGTTTATAGGGGATTGGATCAATTCTTATAGACACTTAACCGATTAAATTAGCTATAAGGACCGTGTGGGTATATAAACAATGTACGTAAACAGTACAGGTATAGAGTGTACACAGACAGTGCATGTACACACTGAGAGTTGTACGGGGCTTAAAAATTATTATAATACCTGGAATAGTTTCAAATTATTGGAATATTTCTATGACCTTCAGTGTAGTTCAGTAAGCTTCAGTATAGTTCCATAACCTTCCAGTATAGTTCAATAACCTTCCAGTATAGTTCAGTAACCTTCAGTATAGTTCAGTAACCTTCCAGTATAGTTCAATAACCTTCCAGTATAGTTCAGTAACCTTCCAGTATAGTTCAGTAACCTTCCAGTATAGTTCAGTAACCTTCCAGTTCAATAACCTTCCAGTATAGTTCAAAACCTTCAAACAACAACAACCAAACCAACACCCAGTATAGTTCAATAACCTTCCAGTGTAGTTCAGTAACCTTCCAGTATAGTTCAATAACCTTCCGTGTAGTTCATAACCTTAGTGTAGTTCAACCAGGTGTCAATAACCTTCAGTGTAGTTCAATAACCTTCCAGTGTAGCTCAATAACCTTCCAGTGTAGTTCAATAACCTTCCAGACTTGTCCTGTGGGGTAGTTAGAACAGCTATATAGATCACCTGTAGCCTTTGTATGGTGCTGACTTGCAGAACATTTTATTACGCCACTAAAATCTTTCTACAGGTTATTGGAACGTGTTTATCAGCTCCTGTAAGATTCTCCAGCCTAGCTCCAGCCCTGTAATTTCCCCAGTTCTCTCCAGCCCTGTAAGTTTCTCCAGCTCCTGTAAGTTTCTCCAGCTCCTGTAAGTTTCTCCAGCTCATGTAAGTTTCTCCAGCTCCTGTAAGTTTCTCCAGCCTGTAGTTCTCCAGTAGTTTCTCCAGCACCTGTAAGTTTCTCCAGCTCCTGTAAGTTTCTCCAGCTCCTGTAAGTTTCTCCAGCTCCTGTAAGTTTCTCCACGAGCCATAAATATTTTCTTCTGGGGAGTTTATTTTGTCCATTAAAATATTTCTCTTAGCCAATCACACTGTTCCATCTCTTTGCACTGGAACCTCTTTAATAGCCCTGGAACCTCTTAAATGGCCACTGGAACCTCTTAAATGGCCACTGGAACCTCTTAAATGGCCACTTGAACCTCTCTATTAACCACTGGAACCTGGAAACTTTCCTTGCACTACCCGATCCCTTTCTAACGCTTTAATAACAGTACAGATGACTGGAACCTTTACTAAATGCAACTAAAGCTGATATCTCAATGGGATCAAAGGTCATTCCTAAAGCTACTGTCATTTTACCATGGACGAGTTACTGGAATCTATATTTATGATCTGAAGGCAATTAAAACCCTTTATAGTCTAGTGTGAACCCTTTCTATTGGGTATTTGATTATCTTTATTAGTATCTGATCCTCATGTTTATATTAATTGCGTGTTTATGAAGGCTTTGTCCAGTTAATCAACCACAGACTGTATTAGAATGATAAATTAAAGTCTATCGACATATTATTCAAACCCTATTGGCGAGTCCTGAGATAGATGAATGAATAGATAGATAGATAGATAGATAGATGAATAGATAGATGAGAGTAATCATAACCCGCATAAATAATTAATTAACTTACTATGGCCAAAACTTTCCATCAACTTTTTCGAAACTTTTGCAATGGAAGTTTATTTTTTGTCACAGAAAGTTTTAAGAAGGCAAGAAGCGGCGAAAACACGTGAAGAAGAAGAAAAAACAGAAAATGCTATTAACAAAATGAAAACAGGTAAAACAAACACAGCTATATGAGTTATTAAAGCAAACAAACACAGCTATATGAGTTATTAAAACAAACAAACACAGCTATGTGAGTCATTAAACAAACAAACACAGCTATATGAGTTATTAAAGCAAACAAACACAGCTATATGAGTCATTAAAAGCAAACAAACACAGAAATGAGTTATTAAAAAAATCCTTTACAAAACTCCCCCATTACTAAGGACAAATGAATCTTGCTAATAGCCGATCTGACCCCAAATGAACACTACGACTCTATTAAAAGCAAATAGACACAATTAGCAAAAAATAATAGCAACTGATATCATTTATAGATTACATTAACCTTTTCATCAATTAATTAAATCATCATAATAAATCAGACTTTAAAAAATAATTATTATGGCTCAGGTATCTAATTAATCTTAGCCACAATCAATTTATGAAATCATGGTGATAAATTAACCCATAAAAGTGTAATTTTCATTATTTAGAAATTAATTAATCTAAACTCAAATAAATTAATAATCGATAAATAAATCTGTATAATCTATTAATTATTCCAGAATTTAATTTAATTTTAATTGTTATGAGTCCATGAACACGCTGATAAATTAAGAAAAAAATTACTTTATTAATTTAAAGAATATTTGTCATGAAAAAAGAATAAATCATTAGAAAAATTACAACAATTTAAGAAAATTTATTATAACATTAAAAAATTACATTAGTAAATTAAAAAAAAAAAATAATATATATATAATATATATATATATATATATATATATAACAATATAAAAAAAATAAAATAAAATGTAAAATGAAACAAAAATAAAACAAACCATGTTATTCACCAATTAGTTAAAACAGAAAAAAACACTCACGAATCAATGAAACTTCACTAAAAAATTATCATTCCAAATAAAAACGAACAGTCAAGCATAACAATAATAATACCTCATATAACACAACAAATTGAACAATGTGAACAACTATGAACGTAATTATAGAGGTGTGTACAGAACCACTACTAGGTTAGGTTACGTTAGGTTTTTTTTAAAGTAGTTGTTCTTGCATTAAATTTTCTTCATCACACCCAGATAACAATACCTATCATTGTCTTCACCTAAAATAGTTAACCTAAATTTTTCTTCATTATATCATTCCATAATTGTCTTCACAGGAACCAGTTAACATGGTTCAGGTAAAAAAGACATCATTCTGCCTCACACACACACACACACACACACGATCAAATACCATGAGGAGAACTTCAATTAACTGGGAAAATGAAGAGTGGGTTGAGTGGCAGTGAGGTGTGTGTGTGTGTGTGTGTACGTGTGTGTGTGTGTGTGTGTGTGACAGCTCTGAAAATATCGATATAAACACCGGAAAAAAATATACCATTACCTTCCGAGTTCAAAGTGTCAACTCATTAAAAGTTGAATTCGAGATAAAATTCCTGTAATCATGAATAAGTGTTGTGACTTACTTAAAATACAAATATCTTTGTAGTTGTAGCATAGAAATACACAAAACAACAACAACAACAACAACAAACCAAATAACAACTAACAACAACAACAACAATAACCAACAACAACAACAACAATAACAACAACAACAACAACAATAACAACAACAACAACAATAAATGACGAGGATTTATTTAGATTAATCGACCAAAGGCTTAAAAAATCAAAAACCAAGAGACAGAATAATCAAAACTTCGGCCTAAAACCTAAACAAAGTCCTCAAACACCTCAGTGACTCCCTCATCCTACTCCCCATCACTCTCCCTCACTTACCACCCTACCCTACTCCCCCATCACTCTCCCTCACTTACCACCCTCCCCCCACTCCCCATCCTCTCCCTCACTTACCACCCTCCCCACTCCCCATCCTCCCTCACCCACCTTCCCCCACTCCCCCATCTCTCCCCTCACTTACCACCCTCCCCCTCCCCATCCTCTCCCCTCCTTACCCACCCTCCCCCCCTCCCCCATCCTCTCCCTCACCACCACCCTCCCCTCCCCATCACTCTCCCTCCTTACCACCCTCCCCCTCCCCATCACTCTCCCTCACCCACCACCCCTCCCCTACTCCCCCCATCCACTCTCCCTCCTTACCCACCTCCCCCACTCCCCATCACTCTCCCCTCCACTTACCACCCTACCCACTCCCCACTCCCACTCCCCTCACTTACCCACCCTCCCCTCCCCATCACTCTCCCCTCACCCACCACCCTCCCCCCTCCCCCATCCCTCTCCCTCCCCTTACCACCCCTCCCCCCACTCCCCCATCCCCTCCCTCACTTACCCACCCTCCCCCTCCCCATCATTCTCCCCTCACCCCCACACCCTACCCCCTCCCCCATCACTCTCCCTCACCCCACCCTCCCCCCTCCCCATCACTCTCCCCTCCTTACCCTCCCCACTCCCCATCATTCTCCCTCACTTACCACCCACCCCCCACCACTCTCCCTCACCCACCCTCCCCCACTCCCATCACTCTCCCTCACCCACCACCCTCCCCCTCCCCATCCTCTCCTCCCTCCACTTACCACCCTCCCCACTCCCCCATCACTCTCCCTCATACCACCCTCCCCCCCTCCCCATCCTCTCCCCTCACCCCACCCCTCCCCCACTCCCCTCCTCTCCTCTCTACCCCTCCCCCTCCCCCATCCACCCTCCCCCACCCCCTCCTCGTGTCTGTGCAGTGAAGCAGAAAGTGTGTTGTGTAAGATGAGATAATGTGAGATAACGTGTCCGTGGGGTAATGGGTGTAGTGTGGTAGGTATGAGTGAGTGTGGTGGGATAGATGTGAAGTGTGGGTGGGGTGTGTAGAGTTAACAGACGTGTGTAGGTTAATGTAGGTGGGTGTGAAGTGTAGTGTGAGTGTGAGGTGTGATTCATGTGGGCGGACGTAGGTTAATGTGGTAGGTGTAGGTAGGATGTAGGTACATTAAGTGATGAGTGTAGGTGGGTTGGGTAGTGTAGTGTAGAAAGAAACCCAAACATACCAGCGTGTTGACAGGCCGCATCACTCACACACACAAAGGTCAACAGAAACTGAGACCAGATCAGCCTCCCATCATCCTCCTCTCCATATTGATCTAAGCTTGAGTTACCTTCCCTACACCACACATAATATAGGGTGTCCCAGAAAAATTGTCCCTGCCTCCTCCTGCCTCCTCCTGAGACACTGTGGGTTGGATGGTGTGTGTTTGTGTGTGTGTGTGTGTGTGTGTGTGTGTGTGTGTGTAAATAATAATAATAATAATTAACGGTTTATTGAAAGAGCTTGTGAAGTATACAGTTACATATTTGGGAATGGGTTGCAATTACAAATAATATACAAGTGACATAAGTGACACAAATAAGACATATAGTAACTAGATGGGGATCAGCTCAACTACAGTTCATTTCAACATAGTGACAAGGAGCAGTGTTTGCAGGGAGTGAATACACTGATTTATTACATGTTATTGATTTTTACAATGGTTGGGACTGGGCTGTTCTTATAGCGATCAGTTCACGTATGGGCTGGATGCGGTTGTGGTGTCGAACAATTCTCGGACAGGGATCTCAGGTGGTAGTAGGGGCCGGTGTCGGGGATGGTGTAACTTCTTACCAAATTGCAGATGAGGCCGTGGTGATGGTCAGTGAGAGTCGAGGTCAGTGTGTTGAGCGCTTCTTGATATGTGGGTAGGAAGGAGAATATCTTGCATGCCCTCTTTGCTTTCTAGTGTTTACTGTGTGGCATTTGGGAAATCCAAATTATAGGCATTGACTTGGAATATAAGTTTGGTATACACTGAGGGCTCGTGTGGGGCTCGAGGACTTGGTCGGCGTGTGTGTGTGTGTGTGTGTGACAGGTTCAGAATTTCCAGAGATTTGTATGACGATGAGAGATAGAAATAGAAATAAATAAATAAATAAATAGATTAATAAAATAAAAGATGTATATGTAAGTAAAGGAATAAATAAAGAAGGAGGAGTAAATAGATAACTAAATGAATAAATAAATAAACAGATAAAGAGAGACAGAAGGAATATGAGTTAACACTATTAGGTACCACCCCAAACCTGTTAATCAACGACACTAATCCTCTTTAATCCCTCTGAAAGCTATGATAGACATTAATCCCATCAGGAACTAAATGGAGTTCAAATTAATCCCGGTATAAGTGTTATGTTTACTTGTGTCGAATAGGTAATCTGGTTGGTATTAATCCCCCAGGAAAACCTATTATAAGGCCGTAATCCTATTAAGGTTAAATGGACTGAGTAAATCGGTTAAAAAAGTTTACGAGTGAGGTAATCCACCGTAAGCAGTGGCATAATCCCGCCAGGGCTATGTTGAATTTCTACAGGAAGCTAAAATATATACCATTAATCCCAAGCAACAGCTAAAATTAGTAATATTAATCACAAGTTAGCATAGACACAAATCACCATAAGGAAAAGTGAGTTCATTAATCGAAGCGAAGATTAACGGGAGTTAATCCATTCGAAAATGATGCCATTGTTCTTCATATAATTATTATTATTATTATTATTTATTATTATTGTTATTATTATTATTATTATTATTATTATTATTATTATTATTATTATAATTGTTATTATATATTATTATTATTATTATTATTATTATTTTATTATTGTTATTATTATTATTATTATTATTATTATTATTATTATTATTATTATTATTATTATTATTATTATTATTATTATTATTATTATTATTATTATTATTGTTTTGTTATTATTATTATTATTATTATTATTATTATTATTATTATTATTATTATTATTATTATTATTATTATTATTATTCTCAACCATCCCCTTTAATGCTCTAAAAATCCCTCAAATTTCAGCGGATTGTTCATATATTTTACGCTAACGCGTGTTTAATTAATTATCATAATGTTGAGAAACAACGGCTGTACTTTTATAATTCACACAAAGTTATTTATCATGAGGTATAATTGTTTTTAATTAGTTAATGTATTATAATTGAATTAATAAGATGTTCTTTTTAATCATCGGTGCAGGTGTGTGTGTGTGTGTGTGTGTGTTTCCTCCGCCCTCAAATATTACCACATTTATTGAGATAGATAGATAGATAGATGATAGATGGGTGAGGTTTAAAAGACCCATAATAACAGGTAATTTATTTTTCTTTACCTTTCAGAAATAACAAAAATAACATTACTATCGGATATCCATACGCGGTGC
This sequence comes from Homarus americanus, assembly GCF_018991925.1. Lineage (NCBI taxonomy): Eukaryota > Metazoa > Arthropoda > Malacostraca > Decapoda > Nephropidae > Homarus > Homarus americanus. The sequence goes on along the minus strand of NW_024747861.1, from coordinate 735,706 downwards.
TGGCAGAAGGCTGGTAATAGTCACGCCAGGCGCTACAGAAGTTTCCCTGGCATTGTGTTATAGGCTGGGTTGTTACATAAAGAGACTGTATTTCCTGTCATTATAACCCAACAGTGATCTCCTGTCATTATAACCAACATAAACTTTTCGCTGTCATTATCCCCCAGCAGTGAACTTAACAACACAGGTTAATCACACAATAACAGAAAAAAATAAACAAGTGAAAAACACCTGATTGACGGCCATGTACAGCGACTGTCAAAATTTGTTGGCTGTACGGGTTTTGTGTCGGGTTTTTATTTAATTTGATTTTTCACGGATTTTTGAATCACTTTTATACCGGAGGGTTCAGATCTATGTTTGTTTTGTTGTTATATCATTTGTGTTTGTTATAGAAGGTTTGTGTTTGTTATATCGAGGTTTTGTGTTTGTTGTAGAGGGTTTGTGTTTGTTGTAGAGAGGTTTGTTTGTTTGTTTTTCCAAATACGATTTTAGTTGTGGTAAAATATTTTTTATGGACAAATTCATGTTTTCTTTTATTATTGTTTGTGTGTGTGTGTGTTGTGTGTGTTGTGTGTGTGTGTGTGTGTGTGTGTGTGTGTGTGTGTTGTATGTATGTTTTATGCAGACAGAATGCACAAAAATGTGTATGTGATTGCATATTAATAAGATCAATCCAAACATAGTAAACACACACACCTCCACACACACACACACACACACACACACACACACACACACACCCTCTGCAGGCTTCGATGTTCTCATTGCACGGTGGTGGTCAGGAAGCCCATCTTGAGTACAGGAGACTACAAACAAGAAAGGGCAATATCTGACAGGCTCAAACCAACACTCTCTCTCTCTCTCTCTCTCTCTCTCTCTCTCTCTCTCTCTCTCTCTCTCTCTTCTGCGTCTCTCGTTCTTTGGAATTATTATGATTTATACCAAACGTGAAATTACCTGAGGTGAAGGTTATGTCGTTTACAAATTCATTCGTTTATTGGAACAAAAAAGGAACGTAAGGTTTAACTTCGCATGATTTTTTTTGTCGATTTTGAACGTTTTAAAGAATATTATTTAGAGTAATATATAAATCCAAAATGATTTATCACAATGGATAATTAATAAAAAAATATCACTGGAGAATTTATTTCGTCTATAAATATCAATTATTTTTTGTTGACTTTACCGTCCATCTTGAATATTTATTGAGATAACAAACAGAGTCTTGCCAGAGTTCCATCGGCTGGCGTCTAGACTCACTCTCATCGACCAACCAAAATCAACAAAGTAAATATTGACGGTTTAAATATCTCAATTTTCCTCTCCGTAATGCAGTCAGAATAGGAAGGAGAGAAGAGAAAGAGGGGGAGGGAATCAGCGGAGAGGAAGTGAGTCAGATGGAAGAGTGTGGTAGAGTGAAGAGTGAAGGAGTTGAAGAGAGGAATGTGATAGAATAATGAGATGTGTATGAGCACCACCTCTCTCTTCCCTTCTTTCCTCCTTTCCTCCTTTCCCTCCCTTCTCCTTATTCTTTCTTCCTTTTATTCTCCTTCTTACTTTCCCCTCTTCTTACTATCTTTCTTCTTCTTCCTATCCTTCCTCCCTCTCCTCTTCTCTTCCTTCTTACTCTCTGCCCCCTCCTTCTCCTCCTTCTTCTCTCCCCTTCTCCCCTTTCTTTCTCCTCCCCCCTCTCCTTCTTCCTTCCCCCTCCTTCTCCTTCTTCCTCTCCCCCTTCTTCCTCCCACCCTCTCCTCCTTCCTTCCCCTCTCCTTCTCCTCCTTCTTCCTCCTTCACCTCACCTCTCTCCCCCAACATCTGCATGCCACTCATTTCAAAGACACAATAGATCAAAACTCATGGTGAGTATTTCCTTCTTCCTTCCTTCCTTCCTTCTTCTTTCTCCTTCCTTCCTTCCTTCCTTCCTTCATTCCTTCCTTCCTTCCATTTTCCCTGAGATCATAAACATCTACATACCATCATCAATTCTTCTCTTCTTCCTCATCATCCTTCCTTCCTCCATCTCCTTCCTTCTTCTCTCTCTTCCCTCCTTCTATTCTTCCTCTTCATCTCTCTTCCTCCCTCTCCTCCCTCTGCTACCTAACACTCCTTCCCAAAATATTATGAATAAAGTGTCCAATAGCGTGACACTTTCTGTATTTCTACCAAGATTATGTTTTCTCTCATTTCCTTCTTCATCTTCTTCTTCTTCTTCTTCTTCTTCCAGTTTTCTCTCTACACTTTCTCCTCCTCCTCCTCTTGTGTATCTTCTTTCCTTTTCCATTCCACCTTCGCTTCTTCTTCTTCTTGTTCTCCATCATTGTTTTTTCTCTCTCTCTTTCTCTAATCCTCCTCTATTTTTCCTTCAACCAGAAATTTTCTTCTCGCCTTCATGCAATCATGGTCAACACTGCAGCAGCAAAAGGGGCAAAAACAATACTATCAACTCTCTTTCCTTCAACCCAGTGTCGTCCTTCAAACTCTTTCCTTCAAACTAGTGTCGTCCTTCAAACTAGTGTCTTGGCGTTACTTTTCTTTAGTATTTTATTATAAGAAAAACTCAACAAAGTCAATAACTCATATAAGATATTATAATGATTGGTTCCTAGCTCGTTACATAGTAGGTGTGTGAAAATAACAGACAGACAGACACACACACACACACACACACACACACCAACACACACAATACACAAAATACATATAAGCAAAAACAAAGACAGGGTACCAGCTTGGATAAACAAAACAAGTGAAGCTAATGCCGTGGTTGTTGTCACAAATAACAAAAACAATGGTGGCAGCATAGTACAAATTAACAAGCGGTACAATGGTTTTGTCAGGACCTCCGCCATGATGAACATTTGTGCCTTTCTGGTGGAGAGAGTCTCACCTACATCATCTGAACCACCACCACCACCACCACTACTACCACCCACCACCACCACCACCATCACTACCACCACCTGCCACCACCACCACCACCCACCACCACCACCACACCACCACCATACCACCACCACACCACTCCACCACCACTACCTCCCTGCTCTAATTCCATCCTTCATCCTGTTAAATCCTCTCCATCCTCCCTAACCATTAATACCTCCCTCTTCATCCCTACCCTCCTTCCTTCATCCCTTTCTTTATCTCATGTCCCCTATTTATCTTTAATTTTCTCCTCTTCTTTCTCTTCATCTTCTCCTGTGTCTCTCTATCTCCTTTATTTCTCTTTCTCCTCCTCCTTCCCTCCCAACCCCTCCCCTCACCATCCTCTCCCTCACCACCCCTCACCATCACCTCTCACCCTCACCACCCTTCACCATCACCTCTCACCACCACCACCACCATCACCTCTCCACTCCACCCACCCCTCACCATCACCTCTCCCCTCCACCACCACCACCATCACACCTCTCACCCCACCACCCCTCCCACCTCTCCTCACCACCCTTCACCATCACCTCTCCCTCACCATCCCTCACCACCCCACCCACCCCTCTCACTAACCAATAAAACCACACAATATCCCTTTCATCCGTGGCGTTTGTGTGTCGAGATCGTGATAAAACCCAACTGCTTCCTTCTGTAGGGCGGCCATGTTCCCTCCATCACTCTTAATATTGCCTCACACGCCCTCACAAGCCTGCACGCCTCACACGCCCTCACACACGCCCTCACACGCCCTCACGCCCACACGCCTTCACATTACTCATAATATGATCAGAAAGATGGACAGATAGATAGATTGATAAATAGATAGATATATAGATTTTGATAGATGAATAGATATATAGATAGATAGATAGATAGAGATACCATAAGCGGGTAAGATGACTAACGATGGTGAACACACACACATACACACACACACACACACACACACACACACACACACACACACACACACACACACACACACACACACACACACACACACACACCTACTCTTCCTGGTTAAACAAAACACCATAATGTGTTCCCCTGATGGCGTGTCATTAATTGGTTCTCTCTAGTAATTATTGTCACCATTGTTTTACTTTAATAATTATTATAAACTTAACACCTCCATCTTAACTGTCTATGTTGTTTTATATTTTTCTATATATTTTTACGGAATTTTGGGGTTTTGAATTTATTTGTAATACATATATTTTTGCTTGTCATTAAAACATATTTCTTTCAAGTGGATAATTTAAATATTTAATATATATTTTCTCTTCACTATTTCGTATTTATCTCTCCTCTCTTTCTCTCCGTCCTTTTCTCCACCCTCTCTCTCTCTCTCTGTCTCTTACTGCTATCTCTCTTTTTTCTCTCCTCTCTACCTCTGTTTTTCTCTCCCCGTTGTTCTTCCTTATATCTCTCTCTACCACTCTTCCCTTTCTTTTTATATATCCCCATACCTTCTCTCTCTTTCTCCCCTCTTTCTGTCATTCCCCTTCTCTCCCCTCTCTCCCTACTCATGCCCTTTCTCTTCTCTCTCCTCCTCCCTCTCATCCTGCATCCCAAACATCCCTCTCCCTCCACTTCCTCATCTCAACACGACACAAAAAACCCGTCACTCTCATTATCCCGGAAAGACAGTCGTTATTTGTGATAATTCAATATGTGAGCAAAATATTCTCCCTGCCCATTAACTCCCCTTCACCCTACAGGAACCACAAAAATTACAATTTATAGCCTGGATTAATAATAATTTGAATCAGAGAACAGGAACAGGAACATAGATTGAATTCACTGATGAACTTTAATGTATTAGATTTTATTTTATTGTTTTGGGATGATCTTCTTTTTATTTAGAACAGGAAGATTTTCAGGAATTAGGATTAAAAACACACTTTAATTTTCTCAATTGTATATTACTCTCAGGGCTTTATTGTTAACACAAAAAAAAAAAAAAAAAAAAAAAACAAGAGAGACAAATGAATAGACAAGAAACAAACAGAAGAAATGACAAATAAACTTAAACACAAACAGCAAAATAGACATATAGAAACAAACGGAGAATGAAAGAAAGAAAAATGAAGAGAAAAAACAAAAAAAATACAATAACAAACAGGCTCCTCCATAGACAAACAATAAAACAAGTGGGTCAACAAACACCATCTTTCTCCACAAACACAATAATTTTACAACTCACCAACACATAATAAACACACACACACACACACACACACACACACACACACACTAGAGCATCACTAAGGGTTGAGAATAATATTATTACTATATGGGTCAGAATGTCACCTACCCCCACCCCTACACTACCCCACGTTATTCTAATCAATAAATATATAAATAACAGTGGATAAAATGTATGCTGAAATGCATAGACTAATTATCTAAATATGAAGTCAATTGTGTAGGTTAGGTTAGGTTAGGTGAGTTGGGATTAGGTTAGAGTGAGGGTTAGAGTGAGGAGTTAGGTTAGGTGAGGTTAGGTTAGGTGAGGTTAGGTGAGGTTAGGTTGGGTTGGAGTTGGTGAGGTTAGGTTGGGTTGGGTTGGGTTGGGTGAGGTTGGGTTGGGTTGGTGAAAGTTGGGTTGGGTTAGATGAGGTTAGGGTTGGGTTAGGTTAGGTTGAGGGTTGGGTTAGGTTAGGTGAGGTTGGGTGGTGGGGTTGGGTTAGGTTAGGTTGGGTTGGGTTGGGTTGGGATTAGGAGTGAGGTTAGGTGAGGTTAGGTTGGGTTGGGTTTACAGAGGACAACACCTGACACTACAGTATATACCAGCGAGGTGTTGACAATACCCCTCCATCACGAACTGTTTATACCATTAGGTAAATTATGTACCTTGGGACCTTCAATTAAATGCATTTCTGGTCCTCTGGCAGCAACCTATAACACGACATGTTTTGGTATTATCCCATCTGTAGGAGGGAGGGAGGGAGATGAGGGGAATGGGGTGATGAGGGAGATGGAGGAAGGTGGAGATGATTGAGGAGAATTGATGGAGATGACAGAGGTACACACACACACACACACACACATACACACACACACACACACACAGAATCATGTTACGATGCACTACACCACACCTCCTCCCCTCTCCTTACCTAACCTGCTCCTTCATCAGAAGATTTACACCCAGTCTAAGACACATCTCTCTCTCTCTCATCTCTCTCTCTCTCTCTCTCTCTCTCTCTCTCTCTCTCTCTCTCATATCAAGTCTTTCACGGTCTCTTTGTCTCTCTCTATCTCACCCTCTATCCATCTGTCTCTCAATCATGCCCGTCTCTCCGCCCTGTGTGCATGATTCAGCACCATGGGAGAGGTCCTTTGATACAGTGCGTGGGAGGAGGGAGTGGGAGTGTGTGTGTCAATATTTTAAAAAAATAATGGTCATGCTAAATATTACGGCAGTTGGAGGTGCAGCGTGTAAAGCCTTTCTCATGCTCGGGTATCTGACAGAACAATCTCTGTTTCAGGTGCAAACAGGGAACACACACACACACACCCACACACACACACACACACACACACACACACACACAAACACATACATTAAAAACCACTCTACATTACCCCAAAATCATTCTCTATCTTAAACCTATTTCCTCCGTGTTAAACCCAGTTCCTTGTATTAAACACCTCCCGTTTTAAACTCACCACCCGTGTTAACATACTCTATTAACATATAGAGACATTGACAAAATCTGTGCATTTAATAACAGCTAGAATTCAGTATACAGAATTTGTGTGTGTGTGTGTATATTGTGTGTATGTGTGTGTGTATTGTATTATTATTGTGTGAGGTAGAAATATGTGTGTGTGTGTGTTTGTGGTGTGTGTTTGGTTCTAGAGAGTTTATTAAGTGGGCATAGACCTTTATTTACACCAATGGGAAGAGTAAGTCTTATTTCCTCGATAGCAAGAAAGTAAAAATATGGTCTTATTTCATAGACCAATAGAAAGAAAAATGAAATGCCAAGGTCTTAACCTCTTGGCCAACAGGAAGAATGAAACCAATATGTCTTATTTCCTCGACCAATAGAAGGAATGTAAGTTAGTGGTCTGGGTTTCCTGGCCAAAGCAAGAAATTAAAGAATATATACCATCTCCTTAAACCAACCAAGGCAGAAAGTAATAAGTCATAAGCCATCACTCACAACAAGCTAAGGAGATTTAGTGTTTGTACATTTCAACATCATCTCAAACCATCACCTTCCCATCACTCTAACCATCCTAATTCACATTTCACCAACCACAAACTTTCCTACCCCTACCATCGACACTTTCATTACTACCATCATACCCATCTCTCCAACACCACCTCCCATCAACTTCCTTCCATACCCCCCCACCCCATTAGTGAAACCATCCCTTTCCCCCATCCTCTCTTAAGATGGCAGTAAATGCTGAGAAATGAAGGAATACAAGAAGGGAAATCAGAAAAAATGACTAATGACTCGATGCAGGAACAGATAAAGAGGTGAAAAAGAATGTGGAAAAAAGAAGTGAAAGGAGGAGAAAGAGGATAAAAAAGGAAGAAAGGAGGATAAGGGATAAAAAGGAAGAGGTGTAAATTCCCAAGGAGAGGAGGGAAGAAGAAAATTTCCCCCCTCTCTCCCTCCCCTTTTCCTCACCTTCCTTATTGATGTTGGTGAGTCAATGAGACGAATAATGTAAAAACAAAAACAAGAGTAAAGAGAATCAAATAAACAAAGATTAAAGTGATAAAGAAATAAACAAGAATAAAGAGATATAAAATAAAACAAGTAATTATGAGATAAAAGCCAAAAAGAGATATGAACAAGAACAGAAATACAGTATTCATTTTTTTCCTTCTGATATATAAACCCTAACTTATTCTTTACTTTCTATGGGTTTAGGTTTTGTTTATCATAAACCCTAAATTTCCCATCAATCTTCTATATATGGTTTAATTTTCATAATAAAAAAAGAAAATCTTTCAATTTATGGTTTTTTTTTTTAATATTTGTGTTTTATTTTATATCTTAAAAACTTTTAACCCTAATACAAAATCTACCGACTTGATATTTATTTTTTTCTATATAATCCTTAATAGTTTCACATCACAACACCAATGAAATATATCAAACGATCTCGTCTCATATTTGACTTTCAGATCCAGTACAGACTAGTTAGTCAAGTGGCGACTCCGCTTGTCTGATAAAAATAAAATAAGTTATGTAACCAAATACCAGGAAATAAAATGGACAAAGAGAATAAAAATCAATATAAATCGAATATTCCTTGATCAGTCCTTTGTTTACACACATACACACTCCTCACACACACACACACACACACACACACACACACACACAAGAGTGTCTAATGGATGAAGTTATCTCGTTAGTGTCTAAATGATTCTCATAACGTTATGGTATTCTGAAACGAACAGACACGGATGAAGGACACGGAGACATACGGAACGGATGGATGAAGGACACGGAGGCATGCGGACCGGATGAAGGACACGGAGGCATGCGGACACGTGCTGAGGGACACGGAGATATACGGACACGGATGAAGGACACGGAGGCATGCGGACACGGATGAAGGACACGGAGACATGCGGACACGTGCTGAGGACACGGAGACATACGGACACGGTGGATATGTTGAGGGTTGAGTGATATTAATTTATACGGGCGAGATAATACGCATGCATTGGACGAAATTATAGATAAAAGACGAAATCATACAGTGAAATCATACCAGAAAAAGACCGAACTAATAAAACAGACAGGAAGGATCAGCACAGACATAACTACAAAGATGATAAAGACGAGAACAAGAAGCTAAGAAAAAAAAATAAATGGCTACAAACAGACCGACAAGACGTTTAGTACAGACAAACCGACCAACCGACCGACCAATGACACTCACCTCAAGCAATACCTTTAATTTCCGCTTCCGAACCTCTTCCCCTTTCTCCCCCTTTCCTTTCCCCCTTTACCCCCCTCCCCCAACCTTCCTCATATTTCTACCATTCTCATAACCTCTCAAATACGCTAATGGTAGAAGATGTATGTGTGTGTTTGTGTGCGTGTGTGTGTGTGTGTGTGTGTGTGTGTGTGTGTGTGTGTGTGTGTGTGTGTGTGTGTGTGTGTGTGTGTGTGTGTGTGTGTGTGTGTGTGTGTGTGTGTGTGTGTGTGTGTGTGTGTTGTTGTTGTGGTGTTTAATAATTAAAATGGAGACTAGTTGGAAAACACAGCTATAATGGAGAAAACACAGCAATAACAGAGAGAAACCAGCTATAACGGAGAAAACACAGCCTATACCGGGAAGAAACACAGCTATAACGGGAGGAAAACACAGCTATAATGGAGGAAAAACACAAAAATAACGAGAGGAAAACACTATACAGGAGGAAAACACAGCTATAACGGGAGGAAAACAGCTATAATGGGAGGAAAACACAGCTATAACGGGAGGAAAACACAGCTATAACGAGAGGAAAACACAGCTATACCGGGAGGAAAACAGCAATAACGGGAGGAAACAGACAAAGCTCAAACAGAAGTATACAATAAAACAGGAGAAACAGAAACACACACAAAATACAGAAAATACAAAAGGGACGAGAAAATGGAAGATAAACAACAGGAAAATAAACAGCAACAGAAAACGTAAAAACAACATTAACAAAGAAAACGAAGAAGCGACTTAGGGGGGACTGAAGAATTACCACAACTTTGACAGTCAGAGTAGAAAAAATAATGGTCTGTCAGCCAATGAGTGGGAGAGTCACCTGAGCCCCCCCACCTCAATTGGACCTCCTACTCCACAAGTCCTCTGAAATCCCACTCCATCCCATTCTGTAAATCCCACTCCGTATGTTGTTTCTGAATTCTTGTATATGTATTGTCAATATCCCACTCCATGTGTCCTTTATAGCCCCACTCCATGAATCCTTCAGAGCCCACTCCATCTCAGAACGTTTAGTTGCTCTCTATCTTTTTCGTTCTCTCTCTCTCTCTCTCTCTCTCCCCTTGTCACTTAAGTCATTTTTCTGGTTATTTGTTGTTGACTGTTTTTATTTTGTCTATTTTTCACTTTTCTTTTGCTCTGTCTTTTTCTTTCTTTCTTTCTTTCTTTCTTTCTTTCTTTCTTTCTTTCTTTCTTTCAGCCTCAAGTGACTTTGATTGAACAGATAAAAATGCCTCAATCTTCAGGTGTTTATTTTTTTAATGTAAACAAAGGTAAAAATTATAAGTAGAATTGTTTTACCTGTACATACTTTATTCTTTCGGGTTTTTTCCTGAATTTTTTCCTCAATTCCTCCTTCATCTCCTCCACCCTATTTTCATTCCTATCTTTTTTTATTATTTTACCCTTCTATCTCCCCTTCCCTCTTCCTCTTCTCTATTTATCTTACTTCCCTTCCTCTCCCTACTCTCTTTCCATCTCCCCTTACCTCTCTTTACTCTCTCTTGCTCTCCTTCCTCTCTTCAGTTTTCTCCTTTTTTCCTTACCTCTTTCCTTTCCCTGCCTCTTACCCTCCCTCCCCCTTCCCCAGTGTCATCCATCTTCTCTCCTTCACTTCCTTTCCCTCTAGCTCCCCTCTCCCCCTTCCTTTCTCCCCTCCCCTCCCCTCCCCACTTCGCCGTCAGCGTCCGGTGGGTATCGACGCATTGGCCTGATTTGGTCTGTTCGATAGTCCGAGAGAGGTCCAGCAGCTACTTACCTTCCCCCTCTCTCTACCCTTTTCCTCCCACTCACCCCTCTCTTTCCATTTCCCTCCCATTCCCCCTCACCCTACTCGCCCTCTAAGACCTGTCATCTCTTTCTAAACACACACACACACACACACACACACACACACACACCATTCGGATACCTTCATAACAAAAAATTAATCTTCACTCGAGGGGGAACAACTCATGTCTGGTGAGATCGTTTACAGAGCTTTGACCTTTGACCTTTGACCTGTTGACCTTAAGGGAAATAAGAGCTCTAGGGGTGATCAAGATGGTTAGTTATATTAATCTATCATATATGAACGTTGTAGATATTGAAAGAAACAAGAGAGAGAGACAGAGAAACAAGAGACATAAAAGAGATAGAAACTACTGATTTTCAATGAGACAGAGAGATAATGAGATAGATATAAACTGCTGAATTACAGATATACAAGGGAGATAGTAACTGTCGCTTTACATATAGACAGAAAGAGACAGAGAGACAGATACTACTGACTTAGAGAGAGACAAGAGAGATAGTAACTGTCGCTTTACATACAGACAGAAAGAGACAGAGAGACAGATACTGCTGACTTAGAGAGAGATAAGAGAGATAGTAACTGCCGATTTACATATATAGAGAGAGAGAGAGAGAGAGAGAGAGAGAGAGAGAGGGGGGGGGGGAACCTGTCGACTAATAAGAGACAGAAATTTAGAGAGACAGATTGAGACAGACGGACACAGATGACAGCAACAGACCTCCTCGCATTACCCAGACGTCGTATGGAAAAAGTTACCTTACTGATCCTTCTTAATCTAATCAGAGTTGTGCCGGCTTAGGATTAGTGAACTTGGTTAGATTAGACATTCTTTCAGGAATACTATAAGAAATATAAAATACATTAAATCTTACCTAATCTGACTTGGATTTACACAGACTGATTAGAATAGAATTATAAAGAGAAAAGTTCATTCATTATAACTTTCGTAAACTTAAATGATACATGTCAGATTAAGGAGTGATTGGATTACGTGATTGGATTGCGTGATTAGATTGCGTGATTAGATTACGTGATTGGATTGCGTGATTGGATTGCGTGATTGGATTGCGTGATTGGATTGCTTAAAGTGATTAGAAAAAAAAGTTAAGTTTTAATAGTCTTTGTCATTGTGAAAGACCAACTTATATTACCTGGTCAAGTTAATGAATAATTTACCTTTGATTATTATAAGGTAAGGAAAGTTGTGATACGATTCATTGATTGTATAGCAATATATCACAGTTTATCCTGACTGAAATTATATGCATGGGACCTGGGGTGATGGAGAGGGCAGGAGAGGAAGGTGGAAAGGGAAGAGGAAGGAGGGGAGGAGAGCAGGTAGGTGGAAAGGGAAGAGGAAGGAGGGGAGGAGAGCAGGTAGGTGGAAAGGGAAGGGGAGATGAAGGAAGGAAGGAAGGGTGGGAGGTTGGGAGAGAAGGATGGATGAATTAGAAGGAGGAGAAAGAGTAGGAGGAGAATATGAGAGAGCAGGAAAGAAGAAAAAAAGAAGAAGAAGAAGAAGAAGATTAAAGAGAGAGATAGGGACTGGTTGGAGAAAGGAGAAATGAAAAAAGGGGAGAAATGAAACGAGGGAAGAGGCCGGGAGGGGGAGGGGGGTGGAGGAGGAGGATACATGAAGTAATAATACTTTTTACACACACACATCTCAGCCCTCCTACATACTCAGCCCCCCTCCCTGACGTGTATAAAACTGGCTCTTTCTTTAAGTTACCCCTTGATATTTTTAGTTTTCTTTTGATAGTTCCAAAATACGCGACATACTTTTGGTATTTTGTAATCGACCTTGTTTTATTTTTTTGTGTTTTCATTTTTCCTATTCCTTCGTTGTTTTTTTATTCCTTTCCTCTCTCCTTCCCTTCCTACTTCCTTCTTTACTTCTTACCTTTCCTTATCTCTTCCTTCTTCTCCCCTCTTTACATTCCTTGTCTCTCTCTCATGACCTTATTCCTCTCAATCCACTATATTCTTTCTCTCATCACTATCTCCCTATATTCTCATTCTTTCTCTCTCTCTCTCTCTCTCTCTCTCGTCCCTACCTCCTCTCCCTCATCTACATCCATCTTTTCCTCACTCCTTAATCCTTCTCACCCTTCCCTTATCTTCTCCTTCCCTTTCTTTTCTGTTGGAAGTAAGCAAATGATCGATGCCGACGACTTTATCAAGGGGAGGGGAGGGGAGGAGAGGGAGGGGGAGGGAGGGGGAGGGGGGACGGTAGATCAACGTCCGGCCCTCTTGTTGGGACTCTCTCTCACTCTACCCGGCCACTACGGTAGGTGTTGCGTTGATAAATAAGAACAATGAGAGAAGAGAGAACGAAAGAAAATGAAAGAAGAGAAAAGAGAGAGAGAGACAATCTAAAAAGTCAACAGGTGAAAGAGGAAACAGAAAAATAAGGGAATAAATGGAAGTTAGAGAGAGAGAGAGAGAGAGAGAGAGAGAAAGGGGAAATTCAGTGGTTAAATTCACCATTGTTGGAATGTATTGCCACTTGTACCCACCGTCTGTCTGAGAGGGCAAAGGAGGGGAAAGGAAGAGGAGGAGGAAGAAGAAAGGGGAGGAGAAAGAGAGAGAGAGAGAGAGAGAGAGAGAGAGAGAGAGAGAGAGAGAGAGAGAGAGAGAGAGAGAGAGAGAGAGAGAGAGAGAGAGAGAGAGAGAGAGGGGGAGGGCCTACCAATTACCTCTTATGATTGATTATAGTCACCGGCCGGACCGAGGGTGATGCTCCTACCTATCTATCTACCTATCTATCTATCTATCTATCTGTTTGTCTGTCTGTCTGTCTGTCTGTCTGTCTGTCTGTCTACGATAATAATAACAATAATCATATCAACAAGAACAACAACAACAATAATAATAATAATAATAATAATAATAATAATAATAATAATAATAATAATAATAATAATAATAATAAAAGGTTATGGGTGATGGTGATGCTTCCTTCCCACAGAATTAACCAGGAGATGAAGATGGTGGATGCTGGAGGTTGTCAGGTGACCATAACAGGTGATCAATGTAGGGAGATGATGGTGGTTTGGGTGACAGGGGAGAGTGTGGTTGTTGGTTTATGGTGAAACGTGATGGTGGTGATTAAGATGTTGATTGGTTAGTGGTGGCTAAGAAGTTGGTTGATTGGTTGGTTGGTTGGTTGCAATACAATCACACACACACACACACACACACACACACACACACACAGATACAATTACATATAGACAGGTAGAGAAAAACAGTAATCACAACAAACGCAACAGAATGAAAATTAACGAAAGACAAAGAAAGTCCACACACTACTACATATCCCTCCCCCATAAAGAAAATATGTAAATACAAGTAAGAGAAACGACCAAGAAAACGAATGACGAAGAGAAGGGAGGGAAAAAAATATGAGGAATGGAAACGAGAGGTTAAAAATATTCCCGGGTGTCCAGCGGAGCATAGAGAGGTCCTGGGGCGAGGTACCTCCCTATTGCTGATGTATATAGAACCAATTTCAAACCCCAATTGCACATTTCAGACTTTCTGCACCGCCCTGTGTCTCGTTCTATTCTGGCCAAACAATTTTCTTGAAGGAATTGAGATTTCTTTGAAGGGGAGAGGGAGGAGGAGGAGGAGGAGGGGGGTCTATGTGTGTGTGTGTGTGTGTGTGTGTGTGTGTGTGTGTGTGTGTGTGTGTGTGTGTGTGTGTGTGTGTGTGTGTGTGTGTGTGTGTGTGTGTGTGTGTGTGTGTGTGTGTGTGTGTGTGTGTGTGTGTTTGGCTTTGGTCCATTTGTGGGATTGGACTTGAACTGTAGGTAAGAGACTATATGTATGAAATAGACGTTTTTCTTTTACTATGTATAGATTTAAACATATCTATACATATATGAATAGAAAAATGTATACAGTATTACATATATTACCTCAACTATACATGTTCATTTAGTTGTCGTGTGTGGCCATTACACTCAAGTTCCCTCATCTACATGTTCCACAATTGCCAGCGGGGAAAACCACCCAAACATAATTGAATTACTCGCTCATTACCGGTGGCAGCACAAGATCAAACGAAAAAGTTACCGGGAGCTCCTACCAGCACGAGGGATTCCCAGTACGCCGGAAATCTGAAACTCCGGGAATGATGGGAATTATCTCTGGAATGTGATTAACGCGTGGTGATTGGCGAATCAGAACGTGAAATGTAACTAGAGCAATTTAGCTGATACGATTTATACGAGCTGCTAATATTGTGATGTTGTGATGGGTGGAGCGGGTGTTGGGAGGGACATGAGTTGTATTAATACTTATAAATAGTCTGAAATTAAATGGAAAAGGTACAATGTTAACTCTCGCCCTTATGAACCCCCAATCAGTTTTACCTTTAAACTGACTCACTAATTACACTGGTTCACTGTTTTATCATTACTGAGATCCATCTTTATTAGTAACCTACGACGACTGACTGACTGACTGACTGACCCACTTATCCACAGTTCGATCACAACACCCAGGTTCCCTAGAGCATGACTGGAGGTTTATAATTACACACGACGTAGGATTATGAATAGATCAATTTGGAAGCAACATGCAATTAATTCCTCAGAGGGAAACCAGAGAGTGAAGCAAAGGTCTTCATTAATTAGTGGATGTTATTTGACCAGGTATTTTACACAGGTGAAGGGAGAGATATATACACAAGTGGAATACAAGTTTTAAGTCATGTACAGGAGGGTAATGCAGGTAACAATACAGGTGTAGAGGGTAAGATATAGGGCTGCCACCCTCACGTGAACAAGGTAAAATAGTGACTACTACAGGTGTGGCATACGTAATGAACACCTGGTATTGTAAGGTGTGGTGTAAACGTGGAGTGTTGGTGGTTAGTCTGATATAGAGGTTGAAAATAGTTATAAGGTGGAAATATATAGAGAAGGTCCCAGCCGACATGTAAAGGGTGAGCAAAAGTTTTAATTCATATATTAAAACAACATTTTGTGTGTCTGCTGCGATAGAAGTTACAACTCAAATGAAACATAAATTTAGTTAAAGAAAAAGTATTAAGAGTTTCTGAATAAAAAAGGATGAATTTGAGACACTTCTTTTCCCTGATGTTGGTGGACAAAGTCAGGGATGAGGAAGAGGAAGTGAATTGAGTTCCATATAAGAGTAAGATCAGTTAACGTTAAAAAGGGGTCTGGGAGTCTTGGTATCCTGGTGGTAGCGAACTTGAGGGAATTGGTGGACTTGAGGGACTTAGTGGACTTGAGGGACTTGGTGAACTTAAGGAAATTAGTGGACTTGAGGGACTTGGTGGACTTGATGAACTTAAGGAACTTAGCGGACTTAGTGGACTTGAGGGACTTAGTGGACTTGAGGGACTTGGTGGACTTGGTGAACTTAAGGAACTTAGTGGACTTGAGGGACTTCAGGGACTTAGTGGACTTGAGGGACTTAGTGGACTTGAGGGACTTGGTGGACTTGGTGGACTTGTCTCCGTGTAGCGCCGTCGACTTTTCACGGTTCCTTCCGCCAAGTCCAACAATACTGGCCGTTTGCCAGGATAAGCCGCCACTGTTGCTGCGGGCCTCCCTGGCTCTAGGCACCTCTTATGTGGTGTTGTGAGGGTGTGGTGTTGTGAGCGTGTAGTGTTGTGAGGGTGTGGTGTTGTAAGGGTGTAGTGTTGTGAGGGTGTAGTGTTGTGAGGGTGTTGTGAGGGTGTTGTGTTGTGAGGGTATTGTGTTGTGAGGGTGTTGTGTTGTGAGGGTATTGTGTTGTAAGGGTGTAGTGTTGTGAGGGTGTAGTGTTGTGAGGGTGTTGTGTTGTGAGGGTGTTGTGTTGTGAGGGTGTTGTGTTGTGAGGGTATTGTGTTGTAAGGGTGTAGTGTTGTGAGGGTGTAGTGTTGTGAGGGTGTTGTGAGGGTGTTGTGAGGGTGTACATAAGTCGTATGTGTGCACCAAGGTACGATGGTTTAACTCTCCACAGCATAAAACAGAAAAAAATAAAAACGTTCCAGTTTAAATCGCTTTATCTCTCACACACACTAATAAGAAATCCACCGGTAAAATGGGGTCATCCAGCAACCAGTTTCCCCGAGTCCCTCCACGAAGAATACGTCTCGTGAGCCGACCAATCCCTGCCTAGTATGGCTGAAAATTGGCGTAGGGAGTGTGGTGGCTGGAGGCAATATGTGAAATTGATTTCTTTCATTGAGGGATCACGGGTTTAATATTTAACTTTGGAAATTTTTAAAGTTTTTATGAAGAAAGTGATACATTATATATATATCTATACTGTATATTGTTATTAAATTCATCTTTGTTAATTTCTTAAATACTGAAGAAGAAAAAAATAATACTTTAATTTTAAGTTAGTACAGATGACGTAGTCTATTCGTTGTTCCTTATTTATATATTTTTATTCATATATTTATCTAATTCACATATTTCCTTATTCCTATCTTTTTTATCTATTCCTTACCTTATCGCTCTTCCCCCCTTTTTCAATTCCATTTTCTCTCATTTTTCTCTTTATTTCTCCTCTTTGTCTCTAGTTCCATCTCACTCAATATTTCTGTCTTTATTTATCATCCATTTCCTTTCTCCCTCTCGTTTTTTATCACTATGTCTCTGTCTATCTTCCATTATATATCTCTCCCTCTCTTTCTTTCTCTCCTTATTTCTTTTCTCCCCATTATCATTGTTCTTCCACTCTCATAATCTATTTCTGTCCCTCTCTACGTCTTTATATATTTCTTCCAATACTTCTATCTTCTTATTTTCTCCCCCCATCTTTATCATTCCCTCTTTTTATCTCTCACTTTGTCTATTCACCTGTTCACAATGACGTTGTTTACATCTGGAATTTACAGAGGAATAATCTCTCCTGGCTGTGTTTACCCTGAACGGCTGCCAAGAGGAAAAAACACAGGAAAAAAAACACCCGAAAACAATTTCATGTGAACGTAATTAAGTTTCTCGTTCAGTTTTCCTCGTGGTCTATTCTCTGTCTCTCTTACCACTCGCAAAATAACCTAAATTCTCTGTCTCTCTCTTTATTTTTCTTTAAACTTTAGGAATATTATATAAACCCTCTTTCTTTAACCACTCGTAAGATATATTCACTTTAAATCTTTTTCTTTCTTTTTACGTTTATAATTTGATAAGAATATGGAGTCGAATATTGACAGCCTTTATGATTTTGTTCTTTTCAAGTGTGTGTGTGTGTGTGTGTGTGTGTGTGTGTGTATAGGTGTGTGTGTGTGTGTATAGGTGTGTGTGTATGTGTATATATGTAGGTGTTGTATATATATGTAGATGTGTGTATATATATATAGGTGTGTGTGTATGTATATATATGTAGGTGTTGTCTATATATGTAGGGGGTGTATGCATATGTAGATAAGTATGTCTGTATGTGCGTACGTGTATGTGTATAAATGTATGCATGTACGTGTGTGTGTGTGTGAGTATGCTCGTGTCCATCACATCTTTAACTTTTCAAACTTTTTGGATCGATTTCCGTCAAACTTTGGGATTGAATTTCAGAAACTAACTTCCCGAAGACTGTGGTCAAGGTCTATCCAGGGTCAAGGAGGTCAAAGGTCATTGGGTGGGTCAACATTATCCCTTTCTAACTTTCACACAAGATTTCCCCCGTCAGTTTATTTCTTTCACTCTACGTTATATGATTTTTTTCCGCGTGATGATGATTAAGGGAGAGAAAGGGAGAGTAGTGAGAGAAAGGGAGAGTAGCGAGAGAAAGGGAGAGTAGTGAGAGAAAGGGAGAGTAGTGAGAGTGAGGGAGAGTAGTGAGAGAAAGGGAGAGTAGTGAGAGTGAGGGAGAGTAGTGAGAGAAAGGGAGAGTAGTGAGAGTGAGGGAGAGTAGTGAGAGTGAGGGAGAGTAGTGAGAGTGAGGGAGAGTAGTGAGAAGAGCGGACTGTAACGAAAGATAGGCAAGTGGCATAAAAGGTTTAAGCAGTTAACAGTTGCCTGATATTTCAGATATTTCCAGATCCGTGTTGTTGCTACATACTTCAAATTATTTAACCACATCTACTGTTCCCTCTACCACAGTATATATTATGAGATACATAAATGTTAATATATTTATCACTTGCTGTTTCATGGGAAAATTAGTTTTATGAATTTTATCTCTTTATTAATATTAAAAGACTGTACAGTAAGTATTAGGTTATATTTAACACCTTTCCATATACTGTATTTCATTTTAGAGTTGACAATATACATATCTATCTACTCTTATTGATAGCCAAGTACAAGTTACAATTATGTACATATTGAGTTATCCCTTCCCATTATATTGACACAGTGGTATATGACGCCTGAGTAACGCCAAGGAAGTTCATCTTTCTATAATGCCAAACGTTCACTTACCATTTGGAGATAAATATCACCGTTTGAACATCTTTTTAGTTCGTATAAGTATCGTAGGTTGTTCAAAAGTCTTTCAAAATACTATAAATACTAGGAGACACATAACATTGTGAAACTACGGCTGGTCGTCCACTGCCATTAGGTGACATTTGCGATTGTATAATGCGAATACATTTTAAATACATCTAACTGTTATCAATTGAATATTAATTTGATATGTTTTGTGTAAGGTGTATATTAAATAACTTAGTTTTATACCAATGATATGATATCTAATGTATGAAAATATAAATTATTATTACATTAATATATTTACATTTAAATTTTACAATCGCAATGGGGGATCCATCTTACAGGACTCGGTTACAAGAATTATTCACTTTTATAGAAACATAACGTAACATTTTCATGTATATTCACATGAAATGTCATACTAAAAACATGGACAATAAACTAAACATGCTATAGTTTTCATCATTAGGATTATAATACGGTATTTATTGATTTAAAAAGAGGTGAACGCCTGCCAGTATTAGGGGAGACTCATCAGCTTACATAAGATTATCTGTTATTACTGTGTGAACTGACTTAAATATCTGGAAATTTTCTCCTTAATATTTAGGAAAAGTTTATATCATCATTAGTTGTCATAAAGCAATATAGAGTAATTAGCAACTGGGTGTATGGAGAGCGTATGTGTGTGTGTGTGTGTGTGTGTGTGTGTGTGTGTGTGTGTGTGTGTGTATTTGTAGAGGAGGTATTGTGAATGACGATGTACAGTATTGTGAGAGTAGGAGTGAATGCAAAAATGGAAGTGTGAAAGTGGAACGTAAATTAATGTGTGTGGGAAGTGAGAACTACCAAACTACCACTTGTCTACTTACAGACAACTGTATCTCTGTTTAATGACGTCATGCTTCCGCGATTCGGTTATTTAAAATTGTCATCAGGTGTGAACAAAATATCGTTTTAATTACCGCATCCAAATTATCAAGAACGATAATATATTGATTGTTATAGTGCATAATTTTATATAAATTATGTATAATACGTAGATATGAAATAAGTTGAAGATATTTTGATTTACTAAAAAATATTATATTTATTACAATCGCAAATTCTTGGCGGGACGCGACGCGACGACTCGGCTAACTAGTCACCTCCCACGTGTAGGACAGTCGGTATGTGGTGCGAGTCCCTTATTATTTTAACTTTCTCTTTGGAGCACATTGGACTGAATTAGATAAAAAAGGTGAGATATTAATTGAAATATTTTGTATTATAAAGATAGGAACCCCAGCTTATTTTACCTGATGTTTAAACTTCATAACAATAAAAGAGGTTAGGTTTGATCTGGATAAGTTAGGTTAGGTTAGGTTAATTTAAGTTGTCTGGATAAGGTTAGGTTAGGTTAGTACTAGAGTGTTAATAATCCGGTGAAATAAATAGGGATTCCAAATGTTCACGAGATAATTTTATTTATTTAAATGACATTTAAATGATCATTCCTGCGCCATTTAATACAGTACAGAGACCAAATAAGAACAACTTGATTCATGCACTGTAATGTGGGTGAAAATAATGTTTGTATTACCTCGTCTTTGTGTCCATATAATGAGATATGTTGGTGTATTGTACTGTGTGTTTATCTGACTGTGAATTATTATTATTATTTTTGTTATTTATTCATAGTTAATAACAAGGTGTATTCCTCAGTATTTTCTTATACATAATACATAAATATAATATATCTATAGATTATTTTTTTTGATTAAGACACCGTATATACACACACACACACACACACACACACACACACACACACACACACACACACACACACACACTCTCCAAGCGTGTCACTCGCCCGCTACTCACGTCACTCATTTCACTCCCGGTCTCACCTCCCCGACTTGATCCTTATTCACCTTCAACCTTTAGTTAATCAGTATCTAAGATCTTTATATCCCTACGAAACCTGATGCATAAAATAGTGTGATGTTTACTAAAAAAATCTTCCTTAATAAAACAAACGTGATTCACTTCCTTAGATAAAATTGTGTAAATAGATAAAGGAATTAATGTTATCTTACTATGATTAATTCACGTATCATATCTAATAATTTTGATACCATGAACGGGATAAACTTGAATGGATAGACGTTTTCGTTCTCTCGCTCGGTTCTTGTTCGTTCCTCTAGCTTTCATTCTTTCCTTTTAACTTTTTCTTTAACCATTTTCTTCCTCTTTCCCCCACACACCGATTTTGTTCTTTTCCCCATTCTCACATACTCTCTCTTCTGTCCATCCCAATATTTTCATTCCTATTCTTTTATTTTTGCTATTTTCTTAACGTCTTGTCCTTCCCTTCTCCTCCACTATTTCACCTTCATTTAGACTCTTTGCTATTCACCTGATTCTCCTCCTCTTCTTCCTACTCCTCCTTTTCTCTCCACTCTTTCTTATCCAGTCTTCCATCAACTCCATTTATTTTTACTTGCATGTTGTCTTCAGTAATCATCTTTTTTTATTCCTTCCTGTTAATCTTAGTCTTCTCTTCTTTTACCTTCGTTTTCATCCATTTTTTACTATCAGCTTGTATGTAATTCTCTCTCTCTCTCTCTCTCTCTCTCTCTCTCTCTCGTTTGTGTCTGTATTTCCTGTCAATACTTTTTCTTTTGCCATTTTTTTTTACTTCTAGTCAATCTTGTCTCTTCTTCGTCTTCTCCTCCTCCTTTTCTCCCACCCAGTACCCTACGAGCCACCACCTGCTCCTCGTGACCTCCTTTAAGAGATTCCTTTGTGTGTCCAAGAAGCAATTATGTTATGCAAATAGACTATTGCCTACAACACCCACGCGCACATATTCACCCTGTAATGATGTAGCGATATTACCTCCCCTTTTTTACCGGGTTCTTTTAGCGTGATTTTATACACAGTCCAAATACACATACATACACGAACAGTGGCGGCTCGTGAATAATAAAATGGAGGGACTGCAAGCCTCACACAACAGTAGGATACACAAATTTGACCTACCTCAGGTATGAGTTGTAGTTGATGTCCACGAATTCCCAGAAGGGATGGCCGAGGTGGTGATGGACCAGTATTAATTGAAAATAAAGTCGGCGTGTCTGCTCTTCGATGTAGCAAAATTGTTTATTACTATTTCATTAAAATCCTTTATTTCTGTTATCATTTTATTTTCAATGGATATCACTGCTAAAGCAGACAGTCTGTCATTCACCATGTATTACTTGAAAATAAAGTCCGCGCGTCTGCTCTTTGATGTAGCAAAATTGTTTATTACTATTTCATTAAAATCCTTTATTTCTGTTATCATCGTCAAAGGGTAATTAAAGAAAGCACGATTTAACCACACCGTCCACACGTTGTACGAGACTGAGCTGCTTCAAGTGCGGCGGCGGCGCCAATTAATAACAGACATGAATCGTACAGCATTGACAGCAACTATGAAAGTAACTTAAATTTTGGTCTGATTTTAATGAAAATTCACTAAGCAACGTATTGAAAATAATTAAATAACATATAAAATGATATATGTGTTGGTAGTGTATTATTCAGCTGTCTCTCTAAAGGAATCATACGCCTGGCAGTGAGTTCTGGGGGGGGATTGCAGCTCTGCAGACCTATGCACGAGCCGCCACTGTACACGTACATGAATACATACACTGTTAGAAAATTCAGTATTTCTTACATGTTTCATTCTGTATTTCCGACCAGGAAAACGTAGTAATTTTAATTACATTTTTTTGTTCTGTAAAATATTTCAGACACTCTCTTTCTCTTTTTCAATTTGTTTAATTATCAATATAAACTGACATTTTATCATACTATATACACTTCATGATGCATAGAACATTTAGAATTGCATGTTAATGCTATTTATTTCTATATGTTTGCGGTTCACGTTCGTCGTATGTCCGTGTTTGTTTACATTATTTAAAAAAAGTGCATCTCGTTGAAACGGAAGGCAGCTTAGAGGGTCAGTGTTTTCCCTCTAAAGTATATTCTAAGGAGATATGCCTTAGCATATTTAGCTAGATTAATGGTAAATCTTTACAATGGATATCGAGTATACATGTCGTCTATGTAAGTGTTCAAAATCAGTAAGGAGATATGTTACCCATTGCCAGTTCCATACAAATGAATATAACAAAAGATTTGATTGCCCATTTACAAAGTGTATAAGGAAGTTATCTTCCTTTGCAGGACTGAAAGCTCATATATACCGTGAACACCAGGACAGACCTAAAACAACATATCAGTTTGGGGGATTAAATGTTAATGCTAAATTACAGTGCAAGCTTAATGTGCCAACAAATATGTGAAGGACTGCAAGCATTATTGAAACATTTAAGACAACATATGAATGAAGGAACTAGTATCAAATGTCCATTTAGTCAATGTCAAAATTTGCCCCCCAAAATTATCAAAAAGACTATATTTTCAGCTCACATAAGTAGATATCATCGACATCACACAATTAAAGATTTTCCTTCAAAAATTATTGTACAAACTAATTCTTGTCTGTTTAATGACTCAGTACAATACATGGAGCTGGAGCATTGTGATGCAGACTATGAGGATAATTATGAAGATACTGCTGAACAGAAATTAGAGGCTTCAGAGCATGAATTACACATAAGGAATATAACCTACCACAACAGCAGTCGTCAGTTGTTGCAGGCGCCAGTGTATACCCTGGGACATGCCTTAGAGTTATAGGTCCACAGTGTTGTTGTATGTGTTTGGAAATAATTACCCCATGTTGGGTAGTGGACCCATGTGTTTGTTGGTATCAGTATTAACGTGTTGTGTGTGAGTGCATCTCCTATGCACTACCAACACTCTGTTAAGTATCTTAAGTAAGGTTGTCTTATAACTGGATGTAATGGAAAGTACCTCTTAATGTGTGAGAAGAAAAGTTGTCCACTTGGGACTATGAATAAAGCCTGGTAACTGTAATGAAATGTACCACTAGAAGATGTAAGAACATAAGAACATAAGAATGGAGGAAACTGCAGTGGGCCTATTGGCCCATACTGGGCAGTCCCATATACACCCAACCCCTATATCCATCCAACCTATGTTTGAAGCTATCCAGCGTAGTTGAGTTAATGATGATATGGGTTAGGTTAGAACATAAGAAAATAAGGAGTCTGCAATAGGCCGGTTGGCCTGTGCATGGCAGCTCCTGTAGAGAGTTACTACCACTCTCTATCATCCATGAATCTATCCAGCCTCCCTTTGAAACTTTCCAGCATTCCAGCACTTACTACAAAGTTGCTAAGCTTGTTCCACTCGTCCACCACCCTATTTGTAAACCAGTTCCTTCCTATCTCCCTCCTAAACCTAAACTTATCCAACTTGAATCCGTTGTTCCGAGTCCTATCCTGCTCGGATATTATAAGAACTTTATCTATATCACCTTTATTGATTCCTTTCACCCACTTGAATACTTCTATCATATCTCCCCGCACTCTTCGTCTTTCTAGGGAATGCAAGTTTAGTTTCTTTAACCTATCCTGATATGGAAGGTTTCTAAGTCCCGGAATCATTTTCGTCATTCTTCGCTGCACCGACCCTAGTGGGTGAAGTAGAAGTACCCACTTGGAGTGGCAGTTAAGTAAAGCCAAAGTTGTCATGTAACTATGTATTGTGAGTAGGGCCATGGAACTCAATCCGTTCCAGAAGGTCGTTCGTTAACCGAAAAGTTCGTTAACCGAAACCATTGTTTCAATGGGTTTTTGGGAAATTGGTTCCAGCTCACCGAAAATTTCCTAAATTCAACAAAAATGGTAGAAAAGTTCACTTACTTTGAGGTGTGTATGTGGAAGGCTCCTGGATGATGATGATGATGTGCATTTGAAGTGGGAGGTGGAGGAGGAGAAGAGAAGGAAGTGGAGGTGGAGGAGAAGCATTTTACTGCTTCTTGGAAGGTGAGTCACCTTCCATGAAAATGTCAGGAACCTATGGACTGACAGATTCTCCACCATGAACATCCTCTCTCCTTCTTGAAGTGGAAGGCTGAGGGATAGCATCTTGTTCCCTCTGCCTTTTACTGAAGAAAGTGTCAATTGTGGTCTGTGGGGCACCTGTCCTCCTCACCATTAACTTATGTTTAAAGAAGGAGACCACTGAGTCCTCAACATGACACAAAGTTAGTTCAGTTTTTTCCACTTCTGGGTGCTTTGAAGCCAGTTCCCTGAACTTCTCCCAGTAGTAAATCACATCTTTCAACTGTTTAGCTGACATATGGTCATCACTTTCAATTTCCTCCTCACCACTGTCAGCCTCTACCTGTAACATCTCATCCAGTTGCTTCAAGTCATCAGGAGTAAGTTCCTCCTCATTAGATATCACAAGTTCTTCCACATCCTCCTCCTCCACTTCAAGGCCCAATGACTGACCAATGGACACAATCTCCTTGTCCAACTCTGTTTCTTCCTCAAATCCCTCAAAATCATGGACTACTGATGGCCACAGTGCTTTCCATGAAGAATTGAGGGATCTACTGGAGACTTCTTGCCATGACGACACAATCAATTTTACAGCCTCCAGGACGTTGAATTGTGTCTTCCAGAACTGTTTCAGTGTTAGTTCAGGATCATTGGAAGTTGCCTGATGACACCTCCTAAACATTTTCTTCATGTACAACTTCTTGAAGTTGCTGATTACATTCTGGTCCATTGGCTGTATGATTGATGTAGTGTTTGGAGGCAAAAACAACACTTTCACAAAGTCAAATTGATACTCCAAATTGCTGGCAAGGTCAGGGTCGTGACCAGGAGCATTATCCATGAGGAGAAGAACCTTTAAAGGGAGTTTATTGGTGGTTAGGTAGCTCTTGACAGAAGGGCAAAACACATCAACAGCCCATTCATTAAAGAGCTGTCTTGTCACCCATGCCTTACGGTTGGACTTCCAATAAACTCCAAGCTTTGTTCTTACCACTTTCTGTTGCTTGAACACCCTGGGGTTTTCAGAGTGGTAGACAAGCATAGGATTCAGTCGGAAATCCCCTGAAGCATTGGCACCAAGCAATAGAGTGAGACGGTCTTTCATGGGTTTATGCCCAGGTAAAGAGGCTTCATCTTTGGTATTGAATGTTCTTTTGGTCATCTTTTTCCAGAACAGCCCAGTTTCGTCCACATTGAACACTTGCTGTGGAAGATAATTTTCTTCTTCCATCAGTTTTTTAAATTCAACTAAAAACTTTGTTGCCCCTTCTTTATCAGCACTAGCAGCTTCACCATGCCTAACAACACTTAAAATGTCACTTCTTTTCTTAAATTTTTCGAACCAGCCTTTGCTGGCCCAAAAATCTTCAAATTCTGTGCCTGAAGAACCAGGTTGATCTGCCTTTAAATGTTCATAAATCTCCCTGCGATTAGGGATCTACTTTTAAACACTCTTGTAGATTTGTCTCTCACTTTCACTTCTTTAAATTTGTCTTTCTGTGCAAGAATTGTCGACACAGTTGATGCCGACATGCCATATTCTTTGCTAAGCACATTTGATTTAATGCCTTGTTCATGTTTTTTTATGATTTCCTGCTTGGTTTGGATTGAAATAGATTTTCTTGATCTCTTAGGCCCCATGCTGGATTCAAACAATGTCAACACGTGTTTTTCAAAGTTAAACTAGCTGTAAATAAAGAATATTTTCTTTAAAATAACACTGCACTGCGCTATATATTGTCAATATGTAAAATAAATTTCAAAATGACCAATAATTTGCTTGAAAACACAGAAAAAAGCGTTTAGTTGAAGAGAGTCTCAAGCAAGATGTTACCTCCAGTGAAAACAGAGAGAGACTAACGCCTGTTTGCTGTGTTAAGAGGCTGGATGCTGCGCATTAAACTAGTCACTTTACCATCAATTATGTTCAATAATTGTTAAAATGACTAAAAAATTGAATATTAAACTTTTAAAATTATTGAATAGTATAAACTTCTTGATATTTACTAAAATAGTAAGGAATTTAAGCCCTAGAACCGATTAATGTATTGGCGGACTGATACTAAAGCTGGTTGCCCGGTCAGTGTAAGCGAAAACATGTTGAGGTCGGTTCGTAAGAAGTTCGTTAACCGAATTGAAGATCCTTATGGAAGGCAGTTTGTTAACCGAAATTTCGTTAACCGAGGCATTCGTTAACCGAGGGATCACTGTAATTTAACACCAGTAAGGTTGTGTGAAATAAGAAAATACTGAGTTTGCAGTTGAGTAAGCGAGGAGTTGCACCTTGAAGTTACATGTTAATAATATCTCTTTTTCTCTTTGATTTCATATTAATAAACCTGTTCTTAGAGTATTTTAGGAGTATTCATTTTCCCCACAGTAGTTCACCATTATTTCCGTCCAAGTGACCCTGATATCAGAATTACAATCCCCATGTGCCTTAGACCCTCAACATGCTACCAAAAAGAACTAAGGTTATGCAGTAACCATTGAAGGAAGTAGAAAGAACAATTGAATTAAAGAACTAAGACAACAGAAGTCAGAGTAAAAGATAAGGCAGAGTATGAGCAGAGAGAAACAGAACCACTGCTTGTACATTGGTTTGCAGCTGTGGGATGTAATTCACATGGTATCAGGTCAGGAGGAATAAATGTGATACTGTGGGTAATTTTTGTTTAAGTGTGATTTGTAATAACCATTTCTCTGTACAGGTACCTAATCATTTCACTGTAACCAAAGAATATTCCAGATTACTAATAATTTTGTTCCGTAATTGTTCCAGTGTACAGTGTAGTTTGTAATTCTGTGCAAAAAAAAAATTCTGTGGTTTTACGGAGAAGTTGAAAACAGTTCACGGCAAATACTTTACTTGGAGTTAGGTTAGATCATTGCCTCAAGAAAACTAGAAATCTGTTTTAAAGTAAAGTGTACAGTAAAATGTGGAAACTTGTAATGTTCAGAGTGTTGAAAAGTGTCTGAAAAACAGAGGTTATCTACCTAACTATTTTTTTTGCAGTCTTTTTGTGAAATCTCAGGAAAGTGTTGGTTGTATGCCAAGGTAATATTTTTTTTGGGTGCCTTTCTGCACTGGTAACAATAGCAGTTGTTGTGATCACTCGAGTTAATACTTTGATATTTACAGACAATGAGTGAGCAGTGAACATCTGCCGTGTTAAGAGTGTTGTGGACAGTGTTTGTTTCTGAGTGTTATTTGAAATTGTGACATATTTTGGATGTATTTGTTTTGATTTCAATTGGAAGTGTTTTAGTTCTCAGTTGACATCAGTTTTGACAAGTGGATTTATTTGTATAACATAAGTTGTGTTATATTTCCGAGTATATGGTATTTTTGTGTTGTTTCTATTAGAGTATGATCTTAATGCCAAGAGCATTAGTTCTAGCAGTGTAGACTGACAGGCATTGTCAGTAAGAGTGTTTTATGTTTATTTGAGATCTAATGCATGTATAATTTCAGCAATTGCATTGATGGTTTGAGGACTCTGTGGTGATATAGACATATGAGAGAATGCAATCTTTGAAAATTGATTGTTGAAAGTACATGTAAGGACCCCCCATTTGTGAGTACAACAGAGCACATTGTGAAGTGATAACAGTGTTAAAATCATTGCAATTGAAAAGACAGTGAATACTTGTTGAGTACCGAGGGGACAGTCTCGTAAAGTATTGCCACTTTATATTTTTTTTGTGAGCAAGACGCTCAGTAATAGAAATGCCTGGGTCCTTTTTAAGTTGTTTGATTTGCTAGAGTACAGTGTAATTCCGGAAGAGTTCCTTCAGTGTTGCACCATACAGAGATTGACCATAACAAGTACAATTGCTTTGAGTGTGCACAGTGAGTCTTGGAAAGTGACAAAAGAGTACAGTGATGTTTTTCTCGTGCATTCGTCAGTGAAGCAGTAAAGTAAAAGTTCACATTCCAGTATTATCACTAGGGGAGTGAGTAATAAGTTGAGTAGTATTTGAGCAGTAATTTTGAACAGTATTTCAAGAGTTTTTTGTGTATTAGAAGGTCAGTTAGGAAGTAATCCGTTGTTTTTGAAGGTGTGCACTGTGCCCGTGTTGTGTAGTACAGTGAGTTCATGTGACGCATGATGGGCGTCTCAAGGGAGCAGTTCAAGGCAGTCAGCTCAGAACCTGTGTCCAGCAAGTTGATTTGTAGAGTTGAGAAGTATGGGTTTGGAGACATGTTCATTCACAGGAATGACACCCGGGTCTCACCACCAGTTGTTTCATCAGGTGTGTGGCCTGATGGACAAGGAAGTGTAGAAGGAGAGAAGAGTGTGGAATGCTTCTCTTGCTAGTTATGTGAGAGACTGGCATCAGTGTTGCCGAGATTTCTTTAAAGGGTTGTAGACCTTTGACTGGAATGCATTGGTTGTTGATGTGCATGGTGAAGAGTGATGTTTTGCATATTTGTGTTGCAGTTTAGAAGTACAACTGGTAAGTGAGAGAATGTGTTGCCTTGCATCAGTAAGTTGTGGAAAGTAAGTGTGTTGTTTGCCCATGTGAGTGTGGAATGTGGTGCAATGGGAATGTTTGTGAGTGTAGGTGTATGTGAATTTTTTTTTTTAATATTTTTTTTCCAGAGAGGGATTCTCAATTGGCAGTAAATACACAGAGATTGGAAGATGGATTGGCTGTTATGCAACCATCTGATGGGTCTCTGTTACCAGTTGAGTAAAGTTACCAGTTGTGAGTTTTCAAGTTTTGTGGGTTAAGTCCTGATCAGACTTGTTGTTGTGTATGGGAGTAGTGTTCGTGACTTTTAGGTGGGGTCGGGCATGGTATGCATGGCACTGATTTCGCTAAGTGGCAAATGCCATAGATACAGACAGTTTTTTGGTTTGGTTGTGCTCCCATAAGGACCGTTTCGTTTTGCATTGTATTCTGGGGATTATCGCCGCTCGTTCGGGATCCCTCGAAGGTTGCTGCCTCTCGCGAGTAGGATAATGACTCTTTCGTTTAAATTCATATATATATATATATATATATATATATATATATATATATATATATATATATATATATATATATATATATATATATATATATATATATTCAGTTGAAAGCTTGCATTATGATTATCTACAGGATCGTCCCTAAATATAGACCAATTAGAATGTTGAATGTTCGAAAATGATAAATATTTATAACATCCCTTTCAGCTGATCACTTAAACTCAGTTGCGTAGGATATTTGTTGGAAGTTTACCGGTAATGGGTTTCTAATACCGAACAGCAGGGATGATAAGAGTGTTAATCCTCCGAATTTAATGGGAATTACGTCCGTATGTTAGAGGTAGTTACAGGTGTCGTGTTACCTTGTTTACATTTCAGGTAATAAATTTGAAGTGACGAGATGGTAGTATATATGTTTATTTTTTCTATTTTGGAGGGAACACACACACACACACACACACACGTGTTTTTACAGAAACCATCACACACACAAGCTTATATAAACACGCACTCAAACAAACTAGACAGTCATTTATATCTGCA
Organism: Homarus americanus; assembly: GCF_018991925.1. Taxonomy (NCBI): domain Eukaryota; kingdom Metazoa; phylum Arthropoda; class Malacostraca; order Decapoda; family Nephropidae; genus Homarus; species Homarus americanus. Next base: position 705,114 of record NW_024747861.1, on the reverse strand, counting down.
CAGACACACAAATCTTCCACATACTAGATATTCTTATCCCTTTTGACATATTCATAGATCCTCTCATTCTGACATACACGCCCACCTATTCAAAAACATACGTGACCGTGTCTACCTCAACACACACACACATACACACACACACACACACGCACACACACACACGCACAGTTAACGCTCAAGCTTAACCCTAAATAGGTATTATATACATTAATCCGCACTTCAAAGAATATATCCCTCGTGTAGAGAAACTTCCATCAGTCAGGTGAAAAATATTTGCGAGGATGAAATAGTGATCCTATCTACCGGTGTGAAATTATCATAATACACTTCTGAGGGAGAGGAGAGGTATGTATATACAGTCTTCCTCTTTCTCACAAGATCTTCCTCCTCCTCTCCCACTCAAGATCTTCCTTCCTAACACACAACCTTCCTCCTCCTCCTCCTCACAAGGTCTTCCTCTCCAACGAGCGTTTGACAAACCAAGATCCAATTGTGTTGACATTCCACTCACCACCGAGGGAGTGTGTGAATGAGAGGCGATGAACTAAATGCTTCTCGTGGTGGTACTGGGGGGCTCCCTCGGGCACCTATGTTGCAACTCTCTCTCGCTGTTATGTTCTTCGGGGTTTATCCTCCTTCCTCATTATGCTCCTCCTCTTCCTCGTCCCCATGCTCTTCCTCTTTCTCCTCCTCCTCCTCGTCCTCCTCCCTCTCCTCGCCTTCTGCTATACTATTTTTTTTTTCCTTTTAGATTTTGGTTTTCTTGGTGGGATTTCTTGAGTGTTGATATAATTTCCTTTATTTTTCTTCGTTTTTTAATTTATTTTTTCCCTTTATTTTTATAGATTTTGACTTCTTTTTTGAGAAACCGACTTTATTTTTTTACAACATTGGGGGGGGGGGATTTTACTATTACTTTTTTATGGAGACTTTTATCGTTGATTTAATTTTTCGAGTGATATTATTTTATTGTTTTCCAATTTTTTTTTTACTGAAACTCTTACTCATATTTATTGCGAGAAACTTTCACTAATATTTTTGTCGTTTTTGTTCGAAAGTTTTACTACTGTTGTACCTATTTTTTTGAGCGAAATTTTCACATTGTTCTGTCTTTATTGAACGAAACTTTCACTGTTATTTTCCTTTCTTTATTGAACGAAATTTTCACTAATGTTTTGTCTGTTTCTGAGCGAGACTTTAACTCTATCTTTTTTTTTTTCTTTTTATAGCGAGAGTTACACTGTTGTTTATTGTGTTTTCGATGTTGGGGGAGGAAAAGTGTAGTTTTCCTCGTTTTTTGGCGTATTCTTGTTTCCTCTTATTCCCTATTTTTTTTTCTTTCAGTCCCTTTCCTCTCTCGTGTGTTAATCGTTAAGTCTGTCACTACCACGAAAGACCCAGAGTACGATGATTTAGTACATTTATTGAGATATTTGATTTATCCCATTTAAAATGATGGTTTAACTGTTTGAGTTCTATTATTTACCCCTTGAGTACTATTATTTATTCCTTGAGTATTATTATTTATCCCTTGAGTACGATGATTAAAACCCTTTGAGTATAATGCCTTAAACGCTTCAGTATGATGTCTTAATTCTTTTAGTTCCTTGATAATATTTCTTCAATTTCGCCCTGGCCCCCACCTCTTTCCTTCCTCCCTCCCCCCCTCCCCCCGTAGATAGCGCAAAGGTGGTTAATCTTTAGGTGAAATAAGCTGGGGTATTTAAGCTTTAGGTAGCTATTCCCATTGTCCTCTGATGCATTGTTTTGATACACTAGTCAGGCTTTAGTGTTTTGATTCCTACACTTTTGAGTTGCCCAATGTGTTGCTTAATATTCCTGTGTTGTTTTTTATTGTGTTTGAATAACCCAGATTTACCTTTTATGTTGCTGACCAAACTCAGTATTGTAGTTTTTTTTCAGGTGATTTTTTAAACTGCCAGGGTTATTTGCACCGTTCAATATCATAAATCTCACGGTAAAAATATTCCCTTGGTGTGTTACCCTCCTTTACCTCCCTCCCCCCTCCCCTCCCTCTCTTTCCCCCTTCTCTCTCCATCGTATCCCTAACACCACTACTGCCATTTCTACCAACTGTACGGTATTGCTTCTGGTTTACGTTGGTTATATAATTCTTCTCTTTACTTTTCCCCACATTCGCTAATACCCTCTCGCTATACTGTTCGCTACATTTGCTTTCATCGTTCCATTAGTATTCACAGCAATACTCGTAACTAATTCAATTTTCTCCGCCTTTGTCCACACTTTTCGCCACGTTCATTGTCCTGGCTGCATAATTTTTCCCGCTATGTTCCTTTCCCTAATAATTTTCTTTTTTCCCTTCAAAAATATGTGGGATATAAATTTTCCTCCTCCTCCATTTAGTAGTTTTCCCTCCAAAATATGAATATTTATATTTGTCCTTTTCTTCGTTTTGGTCTTTTCCTTATTATGTATGTTTGGGAAGATCAATTTTGATTTTTCTTCTATATATAATTTTTGGGTGTTCTTGTTAGGTAGTTTTAAATTATTATTATTATTATTATTATTATTATTATTATTATTATTATTATTATTATTGTTGGTAGTAGTAGTAGTAGTAGTAGTAGTAGTAGTAGTAGTAGTAGTAGTAAAAAAAAGGGTTAGCATAAACACGAGGTATTTGAACACCGTCTACCATATCCCTGGGGCGACTTACGAAGATACAATAACCTGCTAGGACGCTTCACTTTTATTCAAACATGAAGTCTTTATCTTTTACTACGAGTATTGCGCCCCCAGCCCCTGACACTATCTTTAAGAGTCACCCGGGGATATACTAAGAGGCCCTCAAATACCTCTGGCTTATCCACCCACTGTAATAGCGTGAGTGAAGAATGAGATCTGATGTACCGCTGATGTTATTGGTGTAGTTTTTGTTCGCTTCAGCTACCAGGGTTATTTAACTTTGGTCTTTAATATTTACTGAGGAATTTGCTGTTATGTATATTAAATTTTCTCCACTTAGTCATTTTTTTAAACTTATGGATGTATTATGCTTCCATTATTTTATTTTAAACAATTTGACTCTTTTGATTTGCATGCCAGACAATATCAGTTTATTGGAACCCACTTTGTAAAATATCATAAAATATCTCAATTATTTTAAAAGTGTAGAAAACGAGTGAGTGAACGGTGCTTAAAGACTTTGATAGATGGAGTACCTGAATACATTAAAACAACAACAACTGCAAACTATTTACGTGACTGTAGTTATAGGTCATCCCTTCTTCAATCCTGTGAAAGTAACAAAATACTAAACCCCGGTATTTCCCCTCCTCTTAGATGCCGCGTGTTACCTGGTCATGTCCTTACCACTAATTAAGGTAATACTCAACTATCTAAAGTTCTTGTGTATTTCCTCGTATATTCTATGATTGTTATTTGTCTTATTGTATATGTGTTGTTACTGTACTACACTTTAACTCTGGTGTTCCTTGCTAAAGTTCTGTTATTTGAAGTGTGTCTAAATATTTTCCATCTTTTTGTTATTTATGATTTGGTTCTGTTTTTGGGGTGGGACGATATTTATAACTTTGTCGTCTCACCCAGTATCTACGTCACCCACCCTCAATATCATCAACCCTCCACACCACCCACCCTCCACACCACCCACTCTCCACACCACCCACTCTCCACACCACCCACCCTCCACACCACCCACTCTCCACACCACCACTCTCCCACCACCCACCCTCCACACCACCCTCTCACCCCCCACACCACACCTCCACACCACCTCCCCACCACACACCTCCACACCACCCACCTCCACACCACCCACCCTCCACACCACCCACCTCCACACCACCCACCCTCCACACCACCCACCTCCACACCACCCACCTCCACACCACCCACCCTCCACACCACCCACCCTCCACACCACCCAGACCCCTCCACACCACACCCACCCTCCACACCACCCACCCCTCCACACCACCCACCTCCACACCACCCTCCACACCACCCACCCTCCACACCACCCACCCTCCACACCACCCACCCTCCACACCACCCACCCTCCACACCACCCACCCTCCACACCACCCACCCTCCACACCACCCACCCTCCACACCACCCACCCTCCACACCACCCACCCTCCACACCACCCACTCTCCACACCACCCACCTCCACACCACACCCAGTCAACATCCAACCGTTTTACGTGATAAAGTTTTTCTATTACGTTGCAAATCTGTGGCCATAATCTCCGCCACCAGCTTACGCGGAGTTTAGCACATCTGTAGCAGAGAAGCAAAACTTTGAAACTTTAAAAAGAAAACAAATTTGTGTTTGAAACTTCATAAAGAAAACATTGAAAGTAGTGTTGCCAGATGACGAAGAATCCCCCAAAATAAAGTGATTACCAGGGAGAGAGAAAGGGGCACACACACACACACACAGACACACACAATATCTATCAGTCGAGTTAAGAAACCCGCGCATACGACTGTCTTACAACTGGGTCGACCTGTGGGGAAGGGGGGGGGGGTACCTCAGATGCGAACTAGCGATCATTAGGACAACAGGCGAGCGCTGTATCCATTCCTCCACCACATGACACGGACTGAGTAATCGAGAGGCAAAAAAAATAAATCACCCAAAAATGATTTACAAGAAGTCGACTGGAGGCAGAATACATTGTTCTGTTTACATTTGACAATAAAGAAAAGTGGGTTAGATAGATAGATAGATAGATAGATCGATAGATATATATATATATATATATATAGATAGATAGATAGATAGATATATAAATATAGATAGATAAAGAGAGAGACTAACCTACCCCCAAACCAGTTCCAATAATAGACCCGCTATCCTTACAGCCATAACAAATGAATTTCCTGATTAAAAAAAGTAGACTGAACCAACAACTAAATTACAAGTGTTAATATTTCACAACACAAACTCCGGAATTCCGCGCGAGTTTGGTGTTGACTAAGGATTATAATTACTACGTTGGGGGTAATGTTTTGCTTCAGGGGCACTACAGTAGATCCGCTTCGAGTGACCCTTTTGTGTGTGATGATGAAGCGTGACGGAGGTTGAGTGGAGTTTTGATGGTAGTTCAATCAGCGCCTAAAGGTGAAATATTTGACTAATTCCGTAATTGTTGGTTGAATACGTGTTTATTTTTGTTTTGAATTGAAAACTTAATGATAAATTGTTTATATTGTTATGTCTCTCGTTTTAGTTAGAATTTTTATCAATAAATTCTAAATATTCATGTTGAACAGTGAACAACAAAGCCAAAATAGCGTTTGTTTTTATTTCTGTTTCAAAATTTATAGTGCAAAATAGTATTTAACTTTTAAAAATGCTTAATTTAATTTTTGTGTTATGTGAATCGGTTATTTTGTGTACGGTATATATTTATAATAAAGCTTTGTGAGCCGGGGTAAAAGGTGCTGGCAGAAACATAATTAATAGTCGAAAAATGCAAAGGTTAGAGTAATTAATAACATTCAATCAACTTGTATACAAAAAACAGTGAATATATGAATTTAATTGCAAATAAATCCTAAACATTATTTTCTTTTTTAAATAGAAGGATAACTAAACTAAACAACGAGGTTATCGATAATTGCAACATGGTTTAGATCGTAGACGTTGAATTTTACTGATAAACACAAATACAGAGGTTCTACGACTGACGACAGAAGTGAGAGGGAAACACTGAAGAATTACATGATAGGAAAACTGAGATACTTTGATCATATGATTTAGGGAGATTATAATGATAAAAGAGACAATACTGACGGTAGGAGACCAGAGGGAGGCAGAGGCTAGGATTGATGACTGATTATAAGCTGTGGACCCTTGAGAGATTGTGAGGATTGGTGAAGACTGGGCCAATGATGTTTCCAGTGGAGGGATGTGGTCGTCATCCCTCACACATGGACGATGGTGATTTGGTTGATTGCTTGAAGGTTTAACTCCTCTAGATTGATAATTATATGTATTTCCGTCTCGGTGATATTTATGAGGGGTTTAATTACACTGGTATTTCAGGTAATACACATGAACGATTAACAGTTCTTTCAGGTAATATTTGCAGGTGACTTAATTAGGCTGTTATAGATAATATCTCTGGGCAATTTAATAAGTTATTCATAGTATAATATCTATGAGTGATATAATTTCTCAACTATTTCCAAATCACCGAATACCGTGTACTGAAAAAGGGAAATCAATAAAGGTTGAAGATAGTTACCGTGTTTTGACCTCTACTGAGAGACCTGCCAAGATGAAATTGTCCCGTGTGTTGTTATGAGGATGTTTTCCGTATAATTGTGTTTACTAGGGACATAAAATTCATTAGGGAGATATGCTACACGCTTCTCCTAACAGCTCCTCCATACCTACCTACCTACTTACATACCTAGCTTACGGCTTTTGGACCCACCAGCCTCACCCTCCTAACCGCCCCCCCCCCCACCCCCACCCCTGTCTTCTCTTCTTGCTGTTTCTCTTTTTTGTTTATTTTATTTATACTTATCTTGTTTCTTTTCACTTCTTTCGATTTTCTTCATTCTCTTCTCTTCCCTCTACTTTTTTTTCTTCTTACTACGTCTCTTGTTTCTCCTCTCTTCTTACTACGTCTCTTGTTTCTCCTCTCTTCTTTCTACGTCTCTTGTTTCTCTTCTCTTCTAGATCTCTTATTATCTCCTGGGGTGCCTAATCTTCACGTGATCCGCAGATGATGTAAGTAAAAAAATATGCGACAACCATATTAGTATCTACATAGTGTTCACTGAGGCTGTCACCTGTGTTTAACGCTTCTTGAGCAATGTTATCGCTCTGGTGACCTCTTACCCACCACCTGCAGGGTATAGGTACTGTAGGGATAATTGTGTGTGGGAGGTTGGGGGGTGGGTTTGTGTGTGTTGGGGTGGGGGTAGGTATGTGTGTGTTGGGGTGGGGGTAAGTGTGTGTGGGGGGTGGGGGTGGGGGTAGGTAAGTGTGTGTGTTGGGTGGGGTGGGGTGTGTGTGTATGTGTGGGAGGTTGGGGGGGTGTGTGTGTGTTGGGGGGTGTGTGTTGGGGTGGGGTGTGTGTGTGGTGGGGTGGGTAAGTGTGTGTATGTGGAGGTTGGGGGGTGGTGTGTGTGTTGGGGTGTGGGGTGTGGTGGGAGGTTGAGGGTGGGTGTGTGTTGTTGGGTGGGGGGGTAGGTGTGTGTGGGGGGGATTAACATTATGAGTAAAGACTAAGAGGTCAACCTTTTCCTTATCTCGTCCTTGAGGAGACCTCACTGAGGGTCATCACTTTTTCTCGAGTGTCTGTGTCGCCCTCAGCCTCCTCCTCTGATGTAAGGTAGGGGAGGGAGAGGGGATGGAGGGGAAAATGGGTGATGGAGAGAGAGGCAAGGGAGAGAAATGCGATCTTACTATGAGAGTATTTTATTAGCGAGAACATTTCATTACTAGTTATGAGAACATTTTATTACGAGTTAATGTACGAGACGCGTGACCAAACACACACACACACACACACACATACATGATGGAGGAAGCAAGATATTGAGAGAGAGACTACAACTTTTCCAACAACAGTTTGACAAAAGCTTGTTTCACACACACTCACAAAACATCACACTCTCGCTGGAAAAGTTTCGACAGATATTTTGAGATAGGAGAATCTCTCTATGCTAATATTATGGAGATGACTGCATATAAATTTCTTATACCAATACAACTATGAAAATAAATGTAGAGTTTATACTGTAAAATAGGTGGAAGGTTTTCTTGTAAATATTTTTGTAATTTATATTTTTCTTTACCCTTAAGATAACGTTGTTAATCCATTTGAGTACGATGACTTAATCCTCTGAGTAGAAAATCATCGTATATAATGGGTTATGTTATTGTATTTAAATGGTTAAGATATTGCCCTGAAGGATTTAAGTCATTCTTCTCAATGGACGGCGTTATGATCTTACACAAAGGATTAGGTTATCGTATTCATTGGGTAAATTCACTAAACTCAGAGGATTTGTATTGTAATCATGAGGTTAGGAAGGATTATTTTGCCTGTTTAGTCACCCCAAAAACCCGCTCCAAGTACATCATATCAAAGCAAGTCCTCAACAGGTGTTATTAGTGTGCTAGTTCGTATCATGTTATAAAGTATCGTATTATTTGAAACGAAAGATAAAAATAAATACAAAATTGTGTCACCGCTGCGGCAGATGACAAAAATAAGTAAAAAAATCCCTTATATCATATTTTTTTCCCCGTGAGACAATATTAACGACAGAAATGGACATCTTGAGAAATGTTTTCGACAGTGGAAAAATAAAATGCTGTTACGTTCTAAGAAAGGGGAGAAAAAATGGAAAATTCAAGAGGTACTCGATATGTCTTGTGGAAACTCGAGGGGATTGTTGTCCCCATTACATATTCCCCTTGACAAGAGCCTCTGGTGGAAGCGATCACTGGCAGTTATTGTAAAGAAAAAAGAAAAGAGGAAACTTTGATGTGGTACTTTTATGTGATGTGTAGGAAAAGAGAGAGAGAGAGAGAGTGTAGTACTGACTCGTGTTTATAACCCCAATTAACACCTCATCTTACCAATGGCCACAAACAGGTGACCATCTGAATGCTTTTAAAGAGAGCTAAACATAGAACCTGTCTCTGTATCATTGTTCCACCGAGTAAATCCAACTGTTCGCGAGTATCCAGACAAAATAGGGGGGGGGGGGGTGATAGACCAGTCCTACCTAGCCCCGTCTCCTATAGGCCTGCGTGGCACCGGGGTCTATGGGATACCAGGGGTCTACCCAACACTTGGGTCTTTTTTATGGGGAATAGTCCAGCCGGGTACAAGTCATCGACCCACAAAGGGACCTGGGGGGGTCAGGTAACACCAGGGTCTGTATGACACTCGAGTCTATGTGACCCCAGGGTCTACGTAACGTGGTTCGGCTTGTTAATGATTCAGGTAGGAAGGTCTGAGTGCCCAGATCGTGGCCTCTAACTCGTGTTCTTTCATGTAAAAGAGAAAAAAAATGTTTCTCCTTATGTCTTCAAAGAACCAACTACCCAGAAAATACTCGGGTTGGGTGGGACCTCCCTGCGGTGGGTCATTACTTTAGTGGAGGGCCTCCATGTCGCTGACAGGGCTAAGGCGTAGACGACATTGAGATAGGAGGGGGGGGGGTGAGAGAGCTAAGCTATCTTTGAAATAACAATTTCAGCATTATTACTTTATTCATCCAGTAGATATTAACTAAGCACAATAGATCCACAGTACCACAGTTTTACCGATTATATACACTGAATTGCGGAAAAGATATCATATAATAGATATATTAAATATCCCATGGAAACCCAAGTGTTGATTCAGGAGAAGTTGAGGAAGGACAGACCTCAGCCGAGACCTCACACAGTCAGCAGAAATGTGAACACACTGCCGCCTAAAATATATTGACAGAAGAAATAGCATTTTTCACTTCTTTACCTTCTCCACATTTCTATACACTTCTGACATTTAGCGTCATGTCGCTCACACACACACCGGTTTATTATTTGTTTGTACAAGTATTCACGGTGTTGGTCTTGCTGTAGGCAAAAAAAGAACAAAACGTGAAAATAGAATTGAAGAAAAAAAATCTCAACAAAGCGACGGGAAACAAAGCTCTGTAAGTAATTTTTGTTGAGAAAATGTGTGAATTTGAAGGAAGTTAGACGAAAAATTGGAGGGTCAACCTTCCTACGTGTCCATGATGTATGGTTTGGGCCAGAAAAAACCTTCCCTGTGGACGTGTGGTTTTTGTTTCCAAGTTGGGTGGGGGAAACGGATCAAATCGGTGAGGTGTCGAGGACTCTACTGTAGGTCTTCCCAACCCGTCGATTCACCTCACTCTCTCGCTTCTTTGTGTGTGTGTGTGTGTGTGTGTGTGTGTGTGTATGTGTATGTGTGTGTGCGTGTGTGTGTGTGGAGGAGTCAGTGTCATTCTGCGGTCAGTGTTCATACTACTATAGCACATGTAAAACTTCCTCATCTAACTATTGACGCTTTTTTTTTTAGTCATTCTCTAGCTAATTGATGAAGAGAATATATGATGTGTCGTGTCTATACTCATGCTAACAGGATCGTGTGTATACTGTCTGTCAATAGTAACTGTAACTATAACTTAATTATTCGAGAACGGAAATAGCCACAGTGTTTATATATGGCATAAACACGTATGCCACCGTAACTATACCTTTAGAAGTCAAAGTTGCTCCACCCAGTATGGATTAGCATCTCGCTCGAGTACAGTATAGTTAGCCATTGTATTTTCATGTATCGGTATAGTGTGTTTAATGGCTTAGATGTTCTTGTTTTTATCTTAAATCAAGCTTATATTTTCGTTTTCCTTCCCCATTCCTTTTATTCGATCAGTTCTCCTTCTTGTTTATTTCATTTACCTTAACTTTACTGTTCTTCCTCTTTTTCCCTTATCTTCTTCTCACATATCCTTCCTCTCTCTCTCTCTCTCTTTTATCGTAAGTTTCCATTAGTTTCTCTTTTCCTCTCCTTACTGTCTCCGTTATTTTTATCTCTCTATTCCTATTTCACTTGTCTTCTCTATTCCCCACTTCTCAACAATTAGTTTTCCGGGTTTTTTCCTTTTCGCTTTTCCCACATCCATTTCTTTTTGTTTTCCTTTGAATTGTGTCCACCCTTTCCTCTCTCTCTCTCTCTCTCTCTCTCTCTCTCTCTCTCTCGCTCTCTCATCTACCCTCATTACATTCTTTCTTGCTTTCATCTCCTCCGTCTCCCTACCAACTATTCTCTAATATCATATCTGTTCTCTTCTCCCCCTCCCCTCTCTCTCTCTCTCTCTCTCTGAGTTGCCCACTGTGATATATTTCTCGTCGTTATACCCCTCTTCCTTGTATTATCACATCTCCCTATTTCTCCTTTCTCTCTCTTTGTTCCCATCTCCCTCTCCCTCTTAACAGTCAACCTACTTACTCTCTACATCATTCTATCTTATTCTTTCCCTCTTTTATTCTTCCTCTCTCTCCCTCTTCCCTCTCTGGCAGGACTTTCTCTCAACACAAGAGCGTCTGTCCCTACCATCTCATGCATAGTGCTAATGTTGGTTGTTCTGTAGTAAGCTCAGGAAGCCAAACACGGTCAAGTAATGGGATCATAGTCGTACTAAATCAGGTTCCCATTTGAGCGATGCGTTTGGATTTGCCTTGTGTGTTTTGTGATGTGTAGGTTTGTACTTATGTGTGGAATGGTTGAGGGGAAGTTTGTGTTTGTGTTTTTCGCTTTTTTTTGGGGGGGGGTTTGTTTGATTCGTTTGTTTGACTTGAAGTGGGGTTGTGTTTGTGTGTAGAATGGTGGAATTGAAGTGAGAGTGTGTTTGTATTTTTCGCTTGTTTTTGTTTGATTCGTTCGAGTTAAAGTGGGATTGTGTTTGTGTTTTGTCGTTTGTGTGTGAAATGGTCGAGTTGAAGTGGTACCGTGTTTGTGTTTTGTTTTGTTTTGAATCTTTCGACTTGAGGTGGTACTGCGTGTATGTATCATTTTATTTTGTTAATACGTATATATTATTCTAGTGATCAAGTTAATGTTTGAACAGGATTCTTCAATATCTCTCTCTCTCTCACACTCATACATAAACACGTACATATATACTCACAAACACATACATACATACATACATACATTCATACATAAACACAAACATACGCAAACACGTACACACACACACACACACACACACACACACACACACACGTACACATCAAACATTTGCACATGAAGTGGCTTCCTCATCACTGGACTTCACCAATAAAAGTGTTATTGAGTCATCTCCTCATACAACTGTCAATTAACTATCCAACCATATAGTTCCACTCATAGTATGGCTAAATTGCGGCTATATAAACTATTAATGACTCCTGTTACCGGATATTAAGCAATTTCTTTAAAAATATATATATATAATGTTCCCCTTAAATTATATCACATGTTCACTTAAAACTTAAAAGAACTTAAAAATGCGTAAATTTGTTACTATCCTGTGTTCATAATATATTCTATTTGCATATTAACTGTTTCTTATAAAGTCATTCGTAATGTTAAAGAGGAACGTGTTTTTCGTCTCTTCCTGAACAAATTTAAGACATTAGCATAAATAAGCATATTGTTTACCACAGGAATGGGACCTGGAATAAAGATGATAAAAATGAATTTTTCATATTACAGGAGAGCCAGCACGGGGAAGAGGCTCGGAACAGACAGCTCCGATTTAGGCAATGGAAAGTGGCCAAGTGGGCGGCTTTAGTCGACAAAATCGGTGCTCGTCGCCTGGACTGGTGAGGACAACACAGACTAGTTTTTCTTGGGTCGAGCGTAAGAGCCAACCTGCCACTGTGAGAGCCTCAAGGTGGTGGTGAGTGTTTCTCTTGATGTACTGTACTTATTCTAGCTTCTGTACTGCACATCGTTGTAGGTTTTTCTTGTCTTGGTAAATATTACTCTTGTATAATATAACTTATCCTGTACTTTCTTATAAGTTTGTTTCTTCGGTAAATACTGCTCTTCTTCAGTACTGTATCCTGTGCTTCTTTGTCAATCTTTTTTTCCCTAAGATTAAAGCTTTTTTTGTACTAAAGCTTTTCATGTATCTCAATAAGCTCTTTCTCTCGATAAATAATGCTCTTATAATACCTTACCCTCTAATACCTATTTGTTTATTTTCCTCTATCAATAACTATCTTGTATCTTGGTTTTCGTTGTTATACACTTACCGGTATATTTGTTATATTGTTTCATTATATTTCGTTGTATAATATTGTTAACGTATGAATTATGCATTACGACCTTCAGAACTCTATAGTCTACGAAACAAGGTAAGGTAATTTACTATAATATATATTTACCTGTGTTGTATAGCATGTAAGGTAAGTTTTGTGTTAATATGGTTATAATTTTTTTTTAATATTTCTTTTCTGGGTTGTTGAAGTTTGTTTACATGATGGAAGCAGGTGGGGGGGGTGGGGGTGGGGGGGGGGTAGGAGTGGTTAGGGGGAGCGAGAGAAGTTGTACTATTCTCACGTGTGTGTGTGTCTCGTGTCATGGCTGGGTTAACGTACAAGAAAACCTAACCTAACCTAACTCATCAAAAATATATATATGACCTATAAACCAGTATCGGGCCCTTCAGTGTTGGGAGGTATCCTGTCTCTTGTGTCATGTTGGGTGACTGTACCATCCATTAACATCACTACGCTGTTTTTATGTCATGTATAATACGGCAGATCTAGACCTTTAGCCAAATAATATGTTATGATGAGGATGTAGAGAAGAAGTAAAAGTTTATAACAGTTTTAGTGGAGAATATTTTTGACTTGACCGTTTTAATGATGTATCGCTGTTGAAATATAATAATGTTACTGGGCTGTACTACTGTTATAATTACAGTGTTTTAATAACAAACTGGAGAGGAGGGGGTAGGGGAGGATTAGGAGAGAGAGGGGTCGAGAGAGAGAGAGGAGGGAAGGGAGTGAGGAGTGGGAGTAAAAGGTTTTAATCGTGCTCCCAACACAAGCCAAACCCGAGGGTAAGAGAAAAGGCCTGAAATACACACACACACACACACACACACACACACACACACACACACACACACACACACGCACACACACACACACACACACGCTCACCGGCTTTCACGGCGCCCACACAAACCAACTGAAGCGTTTAATGACACAGAGACATAAACCCCCTTTAATGGCACGCCCCAAACAACCACTCTGTTGTATGTTGCTTTCTTCACCTCCCATCTCTCTACCCTTGTTATCTTTTTTACTTTCTATCTTCATTTTATTCACCCCGTCTCTATCCCATCTCTCTCTTCTTGTTTTCCTCTCTTTTTTTCTTTCTATTCCCCTTTTCCTCACTTCCTATGTCCCAATCTCTCCTCTTCATCATTGCCTTCTTCCTCCTCCACCTCTTCATCCCCCCCTCCTCGTTCTTCCTCTTCGTCTTCCTTCTCCTCCTCCTCCTCCTCCTCCTCCTCCTCTTCACCTCTTCCACAACGGCCAGGACACCTCCTAGAGAGTGCAATCACAGTCTGGTAATTGGGTCATCTGTAACCATCGTGTTGTTAGTTGGTCCGTGGAAGGACATCTGGTCGTACGTCATTTGTCGCTAAAAATGTAATTGGATGACCTCTACCGGGACTAAGGGGGGTAGTTATCTCAAAGACAGAGTGCGGGTCTCTCTCTCTCAGTGTGTCTTACGTGTGACAACAGGAATAATTGGCCAGTCCTGTGTGACCTCGAGTAGTAGTCACACCTTCACTAGACGACCTGTTGTATAGATCACTGGCTGGCTGGCTGGCTGGCTGGCTGGCTGGCTGGCTGACAGTAATAGAACCATTCCTGACTTTCTATTTGTGGTCCACCTGATGATTAGGCACCCTAACCTAACCTAACTTACCTAACCTCACTTAATCTAGGCGGCTAAGAGGTATATAGTAGGCCAAAATAGACAGTTTTTCTCTAGTAGTTGACTCCGTTTACTCCTTATTCAGTGATGGTTCAAAGTTAACTCAATACTAAATCCTGGATATGATAGAATGCAGAATGACCGGCACTGCACTGGACTGCCTTCGCTTCCTAAACTGTAACGTTAGGAATCCTCCTTCCCTCCTTCTCTTCCAACCTAACCTTCCTCCTTCATTCTCATTCCCCTCTCTCTCTCCCAACCCCCTCTTACCCTTCCCTCCCTCCTTCACTCCCATCTCTCCCTTTATCCTAACCCCCTCCATCCTTCCCTCCCATCCTCCACTCCTAACACCCTCCATTCTAACACCCTCCCCCCTTCATTCTCATCCCCCCATCCTTTCTTCACTCCCATCCCTCCCTCTCTCCTTTGGTGCCCTCCCTCTCTCCTAACCCCCTCCCTCTCTCTCTCCCCCACCCATCCTCCTCTCAATTAGAGCGAAACAACCAAGTACCGCGTAGAAAATGTTCGAGGGAATATTCTAATAGTTTTAATTAAAATCTGTGGAATTACAATCAACAGAAGAGATACAGGTGCTAAAGGACCATCTCGCTACGCAGGCAATCAACAGCGACCTCGTTAAAAGTTCACATTCACTCTTGCTGAAGTCTGGGAACAAAATAAACCACTTTATTGCCCGGGTTATTGTGGATGTCTAATAAAACTTGATTGCGTTCCTGGTTTATATAGAAAGTAAAATTCGATGCAATCTCATTTTTATAAAAAAAATATTTTCGCAACTTAAAAATCCCGCCAGTGAATAGTGTCATGAGGCTAAATCTCATTTTTTATAAACATTTTCATATGGAAGTATGGCAAACGGTTGCAGTTTTCTCTTGTGTTTCAAATTATCAAAATCTGGGTACAGCTGGTGGCCAACCCAGTCCTGGAAACCTTTTTTATCTTTTTAGTTTTGTCTGTTCATCCCTATATAGTACCAGCGAGTATGTGTACACGATAAACAATATACTATACATGGCAGGGATGAACAGACAACAATAAAAAGATAAAAGAGGTTTCCAGGGCTGGGTTGGCCACCAGCTGTGACCAGATTTTGATAAATATGAAACACTTTTGGTCTTACAGTATTCTGAAAAGTGATAGTGTACATTTTTACATTTAGTACGAGCCGCTTTTATCTGGGCAGGAGGAGGTGGTGGAGCGGAGATGTCAAGGGGGGTTGGTGTCGTGGTATTATTTTATCTCGTTTTATCCATCATAACTGAAAGCAATAATTTAACTAATTAATTATATATCTAGAATGGTGTGAGACTCTGATCTTTACAACATACGCTTACTTTCTTTAAAACTTTTTTGTCCCAGTAATCAGTGTTGTATAAATGTTATTACAATCGTTGCTTGATAGACACATACTACCGTAATCACTTAGCTTCTACCTGGGCCGCCACAATACCCGAAACAATGTAGTTAGCCCATTTTAACTCGGATCATCGAAAATTATATTAAGCTTGTAATTACTAACTACATTTTCTTAACATACTTCAAAGTAGAATTAATATAGTAATAGTTAACCTGTATATATTAATAACGTAATGAATTTGGGAATACATTACCTCCCCAAAAATCAGAGGACAGGTGATTCACACAGGTAACCACAAGGAAACACACGCGAAAAGATGCAAGAATTTCATGAGTGATTATTTACATCATCAGGGAGGACTGTACAGTATTTCCTGAAGATACTCCCTGTATATATTATGTTATAGCAGGGGAAAAAATAAAGTTAAGCTCATATACTGTATACGGAAGGTACAGATCTCCCACATCCAGCCAACCCTTATAAACGAACCCTTACAAGAGTGATATGGGCGCTCAAGAGGCAGCAGTCCCCCTCCTACTAAAAATATCTCACGAAACGAGGATTTTTGGTGAGAGTTTCCCGGAAGAGAAAAATTGGTCGAGAAAATGAGATGTCATTAAACGCCAGAGAGATAATTTATATACGAAAGAAAGTCTATAAATTCCGCTGTCAAAATGGTACTAAGAAGGAATTTGATCGTGATTGAGAAAAAGAAGGTAATCTTCTCAAAATAAATTCTCTGGTCAAAGTCTTGAAAATAACAGTTGGAGACAGTTTCAAGTATATCTGGGAAAATTTAAAGAAAATTATATCTCTCAAAATTAATTCTTTTCTCTCAGAGTTTTAAAAGTAGTAATTTGAGATAATGTTACTTCTATAATCGCAATGAACATTATCTTTCAAAATGAATTCTTTCTGGCCAAAGTTTCTGAAGTAATAATTTGAGATAATTTGAACGATATTGTCAAAGATTAGAAAATTAAATAGTATCTTTATTTTTTGTCTACTGATTTATCAGTAAAGACTGCATATGATTTTGGTTATATATTTTTATATACTTTTAAAACTAACAGGCTGAGATAATTTTACTAATATATAAGAAAATTAAAAGAAAATGACCTTCTTCCGAATTAAACATTTTCTCAGATTTTTAATTAACAGTGATAAAATTTCAGGTACATTGCAATAAAAATTAAATATCACGTCTAATTAAGATTAAAATTAAAATAACCTCACAATAGCTTATATTAACCCCAACAGTTTAAAAAGTAGGAATAGGGGAATTTCACGTATAGATAAAGATGAAAGAAAACACTGAAAAAAATCTTGAAATCGAGGGACCTAAACGAGAGGTAATTCCAACAAAATCCACTTGAATTTATCTGTCTATTAATTTGAACAAAGGGACCAAGGCGCAGCTGGAGAAGTAAGCGAATAGAGGATAAATCTCATGGAGGCCGACACCCAATTACTTGGAGTGGGAGGTGGTCGGTTAGTCAAGCAGAAGGATGGGAATTATCCAGTGACACTTGGCTTGGCAGAAAAACAATAACAATGGAGGAAACAACAGAGGGATTTAATGTAAACAAAAGGGGATAGCGTGTGGTTAGAGGGCAAAGAACAGTGGAAAAAATGTTGAGGAACTTAATTATTTTGTTAAGTAGAACATATAACACTGGATTATTTTGAAGAACATGTTATTATTACTGAAAAACATGTTGTGTTTATTGAAGAACATGTTCTAGTTAATGAAGAACATGTTGCAATTATTGAAGAACATTTTCCTATCGACTAGTACACGGTGGTTCTAGAGGAGTAGCGACAATAACTTCTAGTACTCAGACGAACTTTAATCCCCTAAATGTCGAGCGAGGGACTAACTTTAAAACTATTAATTTATCTGAAAGTATTGGAGCGAGATAAAAGCCCACCACATTTGAAGGCGGCTGTCCGGTAATGAATGAATGAATACCGGGCGATTGTTATCATTAGAGAAAGAAAAAAGAAAATGAAAAAAGGAAAAATTCACGTTTGAAACAATTTTCTCCATGGGGAGGAAAGGCATGATATTGCATTAGTTGCATATTGCAGTCTGTAAATGGAAAATGAGATGTTCTATTTTCATAATACATTAGTGAAGAGTGACTGGTATTGTGGTAAAGAGCTGCAATTAGGATTCAGAAAAAGTTGTGAGATAGAATGGGATGTAATTATTATGATTATTAGGGCAATTAAAAGAAATATGCGTGGAGTGAATTTTCCCCAAATTTGCATAACATTAGGGGAATATAATTCGTATAAACTATATATATATATGAGAGAGAGAGCTACCTAGAATCGATCCTTTGTCCCTCCAAAACAACAATATTTACCCGTGATCAAGAAAGTGTTGTTCATGTTAATTCAGTACACGTCTAGTTTATCCAGGGGTCTCAGTAGTAGTTGTCTGTCTGCCTCTGTGTATTACCTGCCTCACCCTTTGTTATCTTTGACTCTATAATGATTGATTATATTCACCCGAGACTCAACCTCCAATATAATCACTTAATATTTACTTATGTTTACTCAGTCATTACTCATACGCATTTCTTACTACAATTACTCATCTCCTTACTTATTTCTAGAGAACATTTCCAAACACTACCTGTACTTTTCTTTTAATTACGCAATCCTTTATCACGTGTTGGTCAAGGTGTACCCTCATTTCCTCAGATTTTACCTAAACACACCAAACATTGAACTAAAACTTTTATAAGGTCTCTTGCCTAACATCGTACTTTGTAAGTTTTAGACAAATTTTGGGAAAAGTTGGGAACATAATTGAGATTCTTTGCAGCGTCTCCAGGTAATTAAAAATAAAGTGCTTAATTAAAACTCGTAGGCCAGAGGGTATGCACCTTATACGCGCACGAGCACACACACACACACACACACACACACACACACACACACACATACACACACACACACACACACACACACACACACACACACACACATATACATTCACGAATCTGCATAAATACTCACACGTACATATACACACGCATACGTCTAAAAAAAAAACACATGTAAACTATCGTACGCACATATAAACACACACTCACCAAAAAAAAAAAAATCTGGTAACCGTCCATGCATATATGAAATAATTACTACATGTTATTATTGTTTTTCCATTCTCATGTACGCGAGTTAACGAGGGTCACCCTAAACCAAACGAAATATTCATACATACAACAACAGGGTGATTAACATTAACAAAAAAAACAACAAACAAACATGCGAACTTACTGCTTACAAAAAAGATAAAAAACACCTGTGATTTTTGTTCTTTTTTTTTCAAAAGATAAGTATCGACAAGACTTACACTTTTTTTTATTTATTTTCTGTCATTTATTCATCCCCTCCTTCCTCCTCCCCCTCCCCTCCTCCCCTCCCTCTCCCTCCCCCTCCCCAACAAAAAGGTCTTTAAATTTACATGAACTCCCACTAATTTTCACGTAACAGACCTCGACCTAAAACACACCTATATTATAACACATTCGATCTAAAACGCACCCCCAACCATGATACACTCGACCTAAAACACACCTATATCATAACACACTCGACCCACAACACACACATCTATCATGAGAGATTCGGTCGGTGCAGGTAATCCGTCTCTCTCACACACTCTGCCTCGCCTCCACCTTACCCCGTGTTATCGTAAATCTCGTTCACTTTCCTGTTATCAGTCATTATGCTCTACCTAACCATTCCAACGTCAGGATTTTTAAAGATTTTCTCATCCCTACGTAAATATTTCTCACTTGTTTCTCAGTGATTTTTGTCTAGTGATTTAGTGTCCCATCCTACAATTACACACACAAACACACACACATACACACATCTCTCTGTCTTGTGTCTCAGTTCTTTGCCTTGTCTCTCTGTCTGTCTGTTCTCTCACTACACCTCACACTTTCTTCTCTCCCTTTCTCACCTCTCATTTCTTTGCCCTGTCGATTATCATAACTCCTAAGGTATCGGTGAGGTTTCCTTTTTTTATTCCCATTTTATGCTTTTCTATTTTTCCCTGACAGCTTATGGTGAAGAAAGGAAGCTCTGCCATCCATAGAGGAAAGTTTAAAAAGCTCTCTCCTTTGTGCAACCTTCTCTCACATTACACGCCTCGCTGACTTTCTCTCTCTCTCTCTCTCTCGTTCACAAAGTCTCTCTGAGTATCTCTATCTTTCCCTCTTTTATTATTCTTATCTCTCTCTCATGTCTCTCTTATGTTACACTGCACTATGGTTCTCTCTTTCCTCCTATTTATCCTCCAAGTCTTTTCGATTATCTGTCTCTTCCTCTTTTATTTGATTCATATTCTCAGGTCTCTCTATCTTTACACTCCTAACTGATATCTTCTTCTTCTTCTTCTTCTTCTTCTTCTTCTTCTTCCTCAGATCACTATATATCGCATTCCCCCTCCTCCCCCTCCCACCCACCCCCAGTTAGAGCTATTCATTATATAGATATTTGTTTACTGTTAATACTTCACCTTCTTATTGACTAATTTACTACCATTACCGTATGTATTACCTGTATGTTCAGTTACTTGCCTTGGTTTAGCTTCTACAGGTACACTTAACCAGGTACAAAACTAATTAGTGTGCAAACATTGAGTTACTACCGATAATTTAGCTTCTTATAACCTCAGATAAAAGTATTTAAAAACATCTGAAATTACCTCATTCTTCAGCGTTTAGAAAATTCCTTATAAACTATCTACAAGAATTTTAATATAAGTTATCGATATTTTTTTTTAATATGTGGTTTAAAATTCATATATTTTTACCGTGAAGTAATTTAAAAGTATGAGGAAGAACAGTTTTTTTTCTTCTACTTTTTCGTGTAGATGGAAGTATGGTCCAATTAAAACAATCTTAAGATAAAACTTAGGCTTTTCATTGGACGCGGTATTAGCATAAGCCCCAGGAAGCCAACTTATGAGAATCTTGGTTTAATAAGAATAAAGTACAGTGTGGTATACAGGGTGTCTAATAGCTCTCATGAAATAGGATTAAATTCTATTACAGGTGATTGGAGTGTAATAAATGGCCCTCTGTACATGAATATTAAACTGACTCCTTCATCTAGTGTTAATTTATCTATAGTTTACGCTGAAGAACCCATGAGACGCCTGTAAAATGGTGTACCTTGGGAGTATGTGAAGGTTAGGTTTGGTTAGGTTAGGTTAGGTTTGGTTATGATAGGTTAAGTTAGCATTAGGTAAGGTAAGGTTAAGTTAGGTTAGTTTAAATTAGGTTTGGCTATGTTAACTTTAGGTTAGGTTAGGTTAAGGTAGCATTAAGTTAGTTTAGGTTAAGTTAGTTTCGATTAGGTTAGGTTAGATTAGCGTATAGAGTGGTTAATCTACAGGTGAAATGAGCTCCAATGTCAGATTATCTAAATAACTCAGTAGCCTTCTCTTCCCTCCCTCCCCCCCCCACCCATCCATCCTACATCATATACAAAAACACCATAATTCAATCAGGCTTTAAAATTCAGCCTTTGTGTCAGACCAAGTCCAGAAAAACGACGAATAAATTGGCGTAGGAAGAACGTAATCCTTTTTCCTAGCGGCCGGAACCTAAAGCCTCCTTTGATCAAGATGAATGGACACGAATCTTCGGAGATTTTTGGCCAAGGTAAAAAAAAAAAAAATGCTCTTATGAACATTTTCCCCCCACATAGTACTTAGTGATTTTGGGGAGAGATAATGTAGTACTCGGGGGTTTGGGAAGAGATAAGTCAATATAGTACTCAGTGATTTGGGGGGGGGAGATAATTTAGTACTCATTGATTTAGTCTAGATAGGTTACCGTGGTACTCGTGATTTGGGATAGTACTAGATTACGTGTATGTTTTATAAAATAGGGTAATATTCTGAATTATTTTATTATTGATTCTATAGTTTGTATTTTGTTTGATACTCTCTCTCTCTCTCTCTCTCTCTCTCTCTCTCTCTCTCTCTCTCTCTCTCTCTCTCTCTCTCTCTCTCTCTCTCTCTCTCTCTCTCTCTCTCTCTCTCTCTCTCTCTCTCTCTCTCTCTCTCTCTCTCTCGTCTTATATAATTATCTAATACTCTTAGTTCAATCTTAATTTTGAGTCTTTATAATTATCTTCACCTGAGTCGCTTTATGGTGACATCGTGTAAGTGTTGATTAAAATTCTGTCACACACACACACACACACACACACACACACACACACACACACACACACACACACACACACACATAAAAGCACTCAAGCATAAACTCCCAAACGCACCTATGAACTTCACTCACCAAGAATTCTCAACAGTATTGCCAGAAGTGCGCAAGAGAGTGAAGCCACCACCACCTCCTCCTCCACAACATCTTCTCCCCTGTCTGGTAACATTAGCGCCTCAACTCCCTCATTTGTTTTACTCGTGACAAATTGCTCCATCTACGACCACCCTCTGAAAAGCCTTGTGTTCTCACTCCCTGCGATGGGATGCTCGCGGCAGGAATAATGGGAGACAGGCAGGGAGGAGAGGGAGAGGGTAGGGAGAGGTATGGTAAGAGATAGAGAGAGAGACAGAGGTGAGGAAAAGTGAAGAGATGGAAGGAGGAGAGAGAGAAAGAGGGAGAGAGAGAGAGAGGTGAGGAAAAGTGAAGAGATGGAAGGAGGAGAGAGAGAGAGAGAGAGAGAGAGAGAGAGAGAGAGAGAGAGAGATAAACAGGAGAAGGAAAATAGAATAAAAGACTGAAAAATAACACTTAAAATAACAGAGAAGAAAGACAAGGTTGATATGTAAAACAGTAACAAGATGAAAGAATAACAAAAGCCTTGGAACAACAGCCATTTTGAGGTCATTGTTTATTCTAGGTAGTGCACTTGGGTGTAAATATTTTCACTAGAGATGGGGGCAGGAGGTAGTGACGAGGTGATTATGTAAACCTTTTCAACTTTTGACTTTGATTTTTTTATACGATAATGTTAATATTTTAATGACTATGGTTTAACCTTTAATGACTATGGTTTAACCTTTAATGACTATGGTTTAACCTTTAATGACTATGGTTTAACCTGATCATTTGACCCTTTGAGTATTATGGTTTAACATTTAGAGTACTAGAGTGTAACCTCTTGTGTACGATGGTTTAACCCTTTGAGAACTACTGTCTGCTTTAACCCTTTGAGAACTACTGTCTGCTTTAACCCTTTGAGAACTACTGTCTGCTTTAACCCTTTGAGAACTGCTGTCTGCTTTAGCCCTTTGAGAACTACTGTCTGCTTTAACCTTTAGAGGACAATTGTTTAACCAATTGGGGGCGAAGGTTTCACTTATTAACCACTATGATTTAACCTTTTTAGGACGATGGCTTAAACCTTTTAGTTTTAGCTCTGTTCCTCTCCTCCTCTTCTTTTGCTATTTACACGTCATATTAACTTCCTCTTCCTGTGTCTATTTACATTTTCCTTTCTTCTACATCTTCCCATTTCCTTCTTTCTCATACATTAACGGAGATGAGAGTGAGTGCACACGAGAGGAGCGACATGTTAATGTTTCATGACAGGAAATAAGCTGAAAAATTTCCTTCAACCGTGAAAAACAACTGAACTCTTACAAGATAATGGACTCTCTCTCTCTCTCTCTCTCTCTCTCTCTCTCTCTCTCTCTCTCTCTCTCTCTCTCTCTCTCTCTCTCTCTCTCTCTCTCTCTCTCTCTCTCTCTCTCTCTCTCTCTCTCTCTCTCTCTCTCTCTCACCTTTACCTGTGCCAGTTACCTTGACAAATTAATTATTAGTTCTCCACGATATATTTTAAATAATTCTAATTAAGTTAGGGTCTTTCTTCTTCAGGAAATTAGAATGTTTTATTTTGTAGAACTATTTCACTATGTAATGGGAGATATGTCCTTAAATTATTTAGATATTTTGTTCCGTAATTAATTAGCCTTTTGCAATCCTTTAATAATTATTTTTTTACTTCACTTTATGATTGTCTTTTTATCTGAATGACGTAGGTTAATATAAATCTCATTTGTATTCAATGTTGTGTAAATTTTTATATATATTTTCTATTAGAATTCTGAAAATCTTCTTTGTTCATTAATTTCAGTGATACTTTACATCATTGATTAATAACTAAACCCTCGATATAACGGACTTTCATCTTTATATAGTTAGTTAGATGGGGTTTTCACATCTAAAAGACCTCGATATAACGGGATTTCCTCTCACAGTAGTCCGCTAAATAGAGGTTTTACTGTACTTAAAAAAAATATATGTTTGTAGTGGTTAAATGTGATGTTTATTCCCCATTACCACGAACTGATTATCAATATTAATAGCAACATCAAAATCCACAGATACTTGAATAAAAAATATCATCAGTGTGTGAATCCAAAGAGCATTAATAATCCAGGTACATATATCATCCCACATAATTCAACAGACGTATTTACATAAGCATATCACTTTGTCATTGTAAATTATTCCCGCGCATTTTTCATAACAATATTTTTGCCGTGAGTTATGATTGTATTCGTAATGTAAATAAGGGTATTGGATTCCACTCTCTTGCCTCACGAATTTATAGTTACAAGAGCCTACGGAGGGAGTTTATAGCACTTGAGGATCTATAGAAGTATCAGATAAACTGATTCTAACTAAACCAAAGTGAACTAAACCAAAGAACTTAATCGAATAGGTAAAAAAAAAAAAAAAAATAGGAGGCAGGTAATTTAACTAATTGAAACATGAAAAAATAATATATATTCTATTTTAATTTTTCACTTTGTCTCTCTCTGTTTACTAACCTCATCAGGGTATATTGTTCTTCTCTATCTGTTCTTCTTATTCTCTTTAACTATACCTATCTCTCCTTCTATCCATCTAACTGCCTCTCTCTCTGTCTCTCTCTCTCTGTCTCTCTCTCTCTCTCTCTCTCTCTCTCTCTTTGCTGGCCATTGATCTTCATCGATACAATTTTCACGGGGGGTCCAGCTGTCTCTCCTCACTCTGTATATTTTTCTATCTCCATCCTTCTCACTAGCTGTAAATCCTCCCCCCTCCCCCCCCTCCCTCCCTTCCCACCTTGCAGCACGCCCCAGGGACCATGGCTGTATATTGAGTGAGAGTTAGAGTAAAAACAATAGATACGTCTTGGAGAGAAATACAGTCTTCGTTATTTTCCGTAGGGCAAGAAATGGTTTTCATGAAACTGTATACAGAGAGAGAGAGAGAGAGAGAAAGGATAACTTTCGCCACAGGGCTTCATTTTCTTGATCCGTCATTGTTTGAATCCCATCCTTCCCTCCTCTCCTCTTCCTCATCATCATCTTATCTTCTGAGGCATAAAAGATGTAGCTGTATCTCTCTCTCCTTTATTGTTTCTCCTTCATTATCAATTTCCTCCCTTCTACGTTTACGATTCTCTCTCTCTCTCTCTCTCTCTCTCTCTCTCTCTCTCTCTCTCTCTCTCTCTCTCTCTCTCTCTCTCTCTCTCTCTCTCTCTCTCTCTACGTATACATAAGTGAAGAATGACCCCAATATTGCTCTTTCTTGTTATTGCTTCTCATTTCTTGCATATAAAATGACACACACACACACACACACACACACACACACACACACACACAGGTCGGGTATCTTTCTGCCGGGAGTTTTATTTTATTTTATTTATTTTTATTTTTATTCTTTATATTTTTCAACATGTCGACAACTTCCCTCCTATTCTACCCAGCCTTCCTCTCTTTCCCGTCACCACAGCACCTACTCCTCCTCTTACTCATCCTGTTTCTCCCCTTCCTCTTCCTACTTCCACTCTTCCTCCTTCTTCTCCTCCTACTCCTCCTACTCCCCCAATGAGATAATGTGGGTTATCAGCGTATATCAGTTGTCTCTCTTGATTCCTCCCACCATCCATTTCTCTAAGGGAGTTTACTGTAACTTGTAGGCCAGGTGGATTTTCTCTTCCCAATGGTAATCTTCTATATTTTTTTCGGGAGGGACAATTTATGTTTGTTTTTATTATTATTGTGGATTTTTACATCTATGTGTCTTTTTTATGTGTTTTTTTTCACTGTTTTTGTTTTGTTTTCATCTTTGTGTGTTTGTTTGATTTTGTTTGTGTTTTTCTGTTCTATTTGTGTGTATTTCTCTCTCCCTCTTCCCCTCTCTTCTCTCTTCTTGCCCCTCGTATGTTTGTCTTGCTCTTTTTTTCTTTCTCTCCCTCTCTATCTTTTACTGTTTTATCTTTCTGTTTGTTTATATATCTTCCTATCCGCCTGTTCCTTTCATTCACCCATGCGCTTTCTCCCCTTTCCTCTTGTTTGTTAATTAATCTTTATCTCTCTCTCTCTCTCTCTCTCTCTCTCTCTCTCTCTTTTAACTGTTATTTAGGTAATGTAGTTATAAATGAAGGTGTGTGCTGTATTAAGCTCCTCTTGCCTGGTGTTGGGGGTCAGACAGGTGTAGACCAAGTGGATTAAGGGAAGATTAATAGACGGGTGAAGGGGAACGAGGAGAGATGGTGGAATATCATACATAGTGAACACACGAACATATATTTTATAAAAGCATAATTATATATAGTTGTCACACCATATACGAGTGCCTGTTTCTTATACACTGAGACATGGTAGATTTGAACTCTCTCTGTCTCTCTATCTGTCTCTCTGTCTCTCTCTGTCTCTCTCTCTCTCGTGCTTTCTCCAGTTCTCTCCCTCCCCACTCCTTACCATCTATGCCTTTGGGTAAATGTCAGTCTTATCAACCTTCTCGTGGCTCAAAGTGACGTACTCTGGGGATACATGTCGATACCGTTCCCTCGGTCCACTGAACCTTAATCAAGACGCAGGTACAGCAACAGTTGAGAGAGAGAGAGAGTTAAAACTAATGCATAAACTATATAATGTATCTTGGCTCTTTGAGTTACCACACACACTCTGCCCTTCCTGACCTGACGGATGAGGTTTATATATGAGAGACACACGGGAAATAATTTACCTCTCTTTTCTATAACCAGAGAAAAAACATCAATTCATTATTATTATTATTAGATGCTATTAAAGGGTTAGAGTCTTCTGGGATCCTTTTAAAAGTCTCAAAGTTGAAACACTGGACCAAAAAGGTTTATACCAGACCTTTTCTTCCCATTTCCTGCCTCGGTACTTAATGTGATAACAGCCACCATGAGTGATGACGTCATTAGCGGCCCATCAGGTCTTCAGCTGTGATTTTTCTCTGTAATGGAAACGTTTATAAACAATAACTCTGTTGGAATATTTAGAAAGTTTTCCTTCTTCAGTTTTGTAGTTTTTTATGAAGTTACTTTTGTGGAGTTTATTTTACGATCTGTACTCGACTTTGTCTTATACGATACAAACTTGATTATTTACTTTATTTTGGCTTTTGTCAGTTATTATATGGTTAAATATCGCAAGTATTTATTTAAACTGTATGAATTATCAGCCTCAGTTGCCATAGCTATATTAATCACACATAGAGGAGAACTGGATGATAAATACATGACTTTTTCCCGTTCACTGTATATTTTAATTTTTATTCATATTGTAAACACAAACAAGAATGATTGAAATATCTTCACTTTTCACAAAATTGACCTAAACTCGATACATAATGAGGCTATACAGGTATAATTCTTGATAACTACAGGATAAATTTACCTGGACGACGTACCTTCACTCTCACTAATTACACTAATTATCTCACCTAATCTAACCTGTACTAAAACTATCTGCAATGTTTGATCAGATAATTAATCACTCAAGGCTGGTTTGGACGATGAATCACGTGGTTGATGTTGATCCCTTGGTAGGAATCTTATCATATTAATAATGCAGATGGTTGACAAGTGCAAGATAAATTGTACCAAGTCCGCCTGCCTCCACTTCCACTAATCACTACCACTAACTCTGGGATTGGAAGTGCGCCCGACCATCCGAGTGACGTAGTGGGGAAGGAACGATTAAGGAAGGAAATTGGAAGGCGATTGGAAAGTGAAAGCGTGGAGGGAATGTCAAATGAAGACACAGAAGACTGATGGGAAAATATATTGTGGGTTTTTTTATCTGTGTGTGGGATATTCAACGATGATAGTGAGGCTAATTTTAACATATCTATTAATTTTTCATTATTAAACAAAAAGCAATTCCTGGTTTTAGCTGCGTTCATCAGCTAAAACCAATGATTTCCTTTCCTGACCTCACTGATGTTTTATTGTGAGGCTCGTGGCAGACTTTTTTAATATTTGCTTAATGTAGCCAGTGACGAATTCTCGGTCACACATTTGCGTTGATTGTCCCTACCAAGAACTTTAGGGAATGGAAATAAATTTATCTTAAAAAACGTACCATTACTTTTACGCTTATCGTAGTATTTATCATTAATTTTATCGGTGAGGTAAAGGCAAGCGTTAACCACGGTACTTAAGACATTATTTAAAGGACCGTTGGATTATTATTTTGTGAAAGATGGCATTACTTACACCATAAGATACTGTGTGACCTACAGAGGAGGTGACCCCAAGCTACTTAGGAGTCAGGCCACGTGTGTCGGGCCTCACGTACCACACACAGGTTCACGTAAAGAGAGGTGTTTCTATCCCTGTTTGTTGGGGTATTTGTGAACTGGTCAGCTGTTGACAACAAGGTGGTCAGGATAATGTTATACCTCTAGTACTAATACTAGCTCACTCAGGTTATTACTCATAGAATGATTTTCTCTGTGGAAATTGAAGAGCGAATTTTATTTGTAAAATTAGATTTGTAATCCAAACAAAGAAAGGAAGACTTGGTCATGTGACATGCTTAGCCGCTCTTAAATAAGAGTTCCCGGTGTGGAAATAAACTTTATTGAGAACAGGAAAGTCGGACAATAGGCTGACTAAGGCAGCCACAAATGCGATTTCATTGTTCATCATTTGTATTATTTAACAGACTATATTCTTGATGTTAATAATTGTTGCCGTAGAGGATTTTTAATTCTTAGGAAAACACGGGAGAATAATTATTATTTCATTCTAATTTCCGTTTATTATTATTTAATGGTGTAACTGGAGGTAAAGATGACACGGCGTAATTTTTAAATTAAATTCGTCTTCGACGTGACGGATAAATAAACACATATAATTACGGTACAGTTTTGCTCATCCGTACTTGTGTTAGAAGACATATTTACTTAGTTTAATCATCACTTCTCCTCGAGGAGCTCCGGTCAGCGGGCGTAGTGACACCTTCCTGTTAATATCTACCCGAAGCGCTGAGAGAAGTCAGGGTCCTTAAGAAGGTCGGGATACTACCAACAGGATTACTAAGTCTGGGTTTGTTACTCAACACACACACACACACACACACACACACACCACACACACACACACACACACACACACACCACACACACACACACACACACACACACACACACACACACACACACACACACACACACACACACACAATCAAATATATTCCTGAAAATCACAACACAAAGCGATCAGACACACATATAAAACCCACATCAAACAGTCACTCACCAGACAACAAGAAAATCCCACATCCTCACCAATACACTCACTCCTTTAGCGTCACTCACCATGATCTTTTTCCACCGAGCTGCGATATCTAGACGGCTGTTGGTCGATAAAGCAAGTCCACGTCTTCACAAATAGTGGAAAAATGTCTAGGCGTCACTCAGAAGCTTTGTGTGTGTATGTGTGTGTGTGTGTGTGTGTGTGTGTGTTACTGACCGGGATTTAGAGTGTCTCGGCCTGTCGATGGCCTAAGTGTGTCCAGTGGGTTTTAAGAGTGTCTGTTGCGTGAGTGTGTTTGTTGTGTTTACACGTGGAATGGGTTTAATTTGTCTGTGGTTTTTCAAGTGGTTGTTTCCTTTGTTGATTTTAGTACGAGTTTTTTTGTTTGCTTTCGTTATTTGTTGAATTAGTGTCGTTTAGAAAGGCTGTTTATATGAGTGTATAGTTTGAGTGTATAGTTTGAGTGCTAGTAGGTGTATTGACTTCAAAGTTACTATCTACTTGAGTATTAGCATTAGGTTATATAAATTACTACTTGTTACTCCATAGTTATCAGTCCTGTGCTTTCTGTGTTGTTATTCTTGTCTCTTTCATGTCCTTCTCATCCACATTTCTCCATCTTCTTCCACTTAATATCCTTTTACATCTTTCAAAGCTTCTATCATGGCATTGTTAACTATCTTGACTTCGATGTTTATGGAGTATTGAGAATGAATATTAAAATGTTTGTCAATCGTCTTAGTGTTGTGAAATGTTGTCGTAAAGGTGAAAAATGATCTGATGTGAAGTTCCCAAACATATGATTTTCCTGATCAACCATCATTCACATGGAAATAGATCAGGGGTAATTTTTGCACAGATTGGGGGGGGGGTGACAATATAGACCAAAGTTGTGAGGAAATTAAGTGTGAATTCAAAGAAACAGATGAATCGAGTGTGAAAGAAAACGTGATGGGGAGAATCAGCCGGAAGAGACCATTTCAAGTTGGTCCAGAAAACTTGCTCAACTTAGACGAACTTGAATGCTCATTTTATAGCCATTTGGAGTTGAAGGGACGAATTGATCGGAGCTATTCGAAAGTTGGTAAAGAGGATGGGAATATTGGTATGGATGAAAGAATTTGAAGAAGAGGGATTACGGATATTCTCAAGAACGTCTCATGCTCACAAATGTTTCTGAAAAGGTTAAAAAAAAAGAAGGCTCGTGGAAATAAAAAGTTTGTGAGATAAGTAAAACGGGAAGGATTTTAGGAGACTTGGAGATTGTAGAGAAGTAATTAAGAAAACGAATAAACGAAGTATGTTATAAAGAAAACATAACAATATCATAGTTAAGGAATTAGAAAATAAAATGTCCTTTTTTCACGCTTAGAAACTGTGTGTGTGTGTGTGTGTGTGTATGTGAGAGAGAGAGAGAGAGAGAGAGAGAGAGAGAGAGAGAGAGAGAGAAGAGAAGAGAAGAGAAGAGACCCAAATTATATATTCAATGTCTTCCTAATATGAACAACTTGAATCATCTTAATGAATAATAATCACCCATAAATAGCGACAATTTTACCAGTGAAAAAACCTCCTCTTTATGCCTCTTAACCTCTCTCCTCTTGTATCTCTCTGAATACCCCTCATTGTCCCAGTAAATGAAAGCACTTATACCCTGAGTGACTTAACCACAAGCAATCTTATTAACCAAACAGTTATCTAATTAGTCCCTCGCATCCAGTCTAATTATTCCAGCTAATTACCAGTAAATCACCTATTAAAAAAAATAATATTGTGTTTTCTCTTCTTAGCGTCAATCAAAGGGAAAATTTCTTAATTTTTATTTTTACCGGAATATAGAATTTGAGTTATTCGTCAATACCCATTTTATTTATGACTTGTGTAATTTATGTATATCTTGCCCAATTTATTTATCAATTTCTCATTTTATATATATAATTATAATAGATTGTGTAAGGTATTCTGGCATTAATTATTCATAAAACCTTATATATCTATTTAAAAAGATATAACATAGAATAGATAATACAATAAATAAAATACAATAAACTGAATATAGATGTAATATAAATACAATATAGAAATAAAAATTACAACCCGTAAATAAATACTATCACCAAAACGTAAAATAAAACGTTCGAGTCAGAAATGTTTCGTGTTTAAAAGATGTAACTGAGCTTAAAAATCCGGATTCGTTGCAACGTGAACCCCCTTGAGCAGTGAAGTCAGTGAAAAGACGTCGGATTACTATTGAAAACGACCCCGGGAATGAGTGATAAACGGCTCGCTGGCGGACCCAAATAGTCCTCACGACCCAGAGATTTTCGCTACGTTTTCCCCTTAAATGTTTTCCCGATAGTCCGGACGAAGCGGCGACGGTGACGACAGAGGGGAAGGAAGGTGAGGGAGAGGGGGAGGGAGGGAGAGAAAGGGAGTGGGAGGGAGGGAAGGGGAGAAGGGTAGATGGAGGAGGAGGTATAAACGTATGGTTAAAATAATGCGCTCAGGGTAATACATGAAAAACACACACACACACACACACACACACACACACACACACACACACACACACACACACGTAAACTAAAAATCAGAAAACAAAAATGCATACGACCTTGGAACAAAATAAATCCTAAAATAAACCAAAAACAAACCCGAAGAAAAAAATCATTGTCTGGTTTAAACTTCCCTTGGGCGGCAGGAAGGTTCCATCTGTTATGTCAGGAAGGGCGGACGATGGGCTGAGTAAAAACCAAATCTTATTTATTTGATTTGAGGGGGAAAAAAAAATAAGGACACGTCAGTAATGTCCTAAGATGGATCAACGTATCCTGGAGATGTCCCAAAATGTCTAAAGAATCCATTTTCTATTTTGAGCTTTAACTATATGCCAAGTTGTGTCCATCAAGGGAGGTAGGAAGGAGAGGGACGGGTAGATGAAGGAGAGGGACGGGTAGATGAAGGAGAGGGACGGGTAGATGAAGGAGAGGGACGGGTAGATGAAGGAGAGGGACGGGTAGATGAAGGAGAGGGGACGGGTAGATGAAGGAGAGGGACGGGTAGATGAAGGAGAGGGACGGGTAGATGAAGGTGGGGATAAAGGTGTGGTAGGAGGAGGTAGGGGGTAGAGGGAGGTGGAGGTGGGGACAAAGGTGTGGTAGAGGAGGTGGGGGCAGAAGTGTAGGGGTAGAAGAATGGTAGAGGGAGGGTGAGTGGATGGGGATAAGGATGGATGGGACGATAAAGTAGAGTTTGATGAATATAAACTATTGTCTTATTGTGTGTTTGTGTCTTTGTACGTGTGTTTGTGTCTGTCCGTACGTGAGTTTGTGTCTGTAATGGGAGGGAGAGAGAGAGAGAAGAGAGAGAGAGAGAGAGAGAGAGAGAGAGAGAGAGAGAGAGAGAGAGAGAGAGAGAGAGAGTTGAAACCCACATTATAAATAGACAAATACATAGACTGAGAGAGATGAATAATTACCTTTCAACCAGCCAGTGATAAGCGACACGACTCAACAACCTCCACATAGATTCCCGATAATTAGAGTATTAACATGATCATGATTTTGTAATAGACGAATAAATTAAACCAAAGTAAAAAATTTCTTGTAAATATTGAATATGCAAATGAGATAATTACAATAATCAGTATGTAAATATTATCACAATTAAGTTCCAGTATCATTAGTATTTTTTATATAGATGTAAAATATAATATAAACACATTAAGCAGCTGATGTTAAATTTCTTGTAAATGTTGAAGGTGGAAATTATAAAGTCCTTAATGGCTTATTGACTATCGTTATTACGCTGTTATACCTGTGTCTGTTAAGCCTTAATTGTACAAGGTAAGTCTCCGAGTTGTAGTAAGAGCGTCTATGACAACGATTATTATTATTATTATTATTATTATTATTATTATTATTATTATTATCATCATTATTTATGTTATTATTATTATTATTATTATTATTATTATTATTATTATTATTATTATTATTATTATTGTTATTATTACTATTATTATTATTATTATTATTATTATTATTATTATTATTATTATTATTATTATTATTATTAGACACACACACACACACACACACACACACACACACACACACACATATATTATCCCAAAACACAACACACATTGGATAATTTTGCACATGAAATAAATATAGAAAGAAATCCATTGAACCATTGCACAATATACATAATCATGAAATAATGAGGGTTTCGAAGCACAAAAATCACAACACCTGCCTGATAATTATTTACCCTTTTTATACAGTTTTTCATTAGTAAGTTTATGTAAATGAGCATTATTTAATTTGCTTACAAAAATCTAGTAAATACTGAATACATATTTTGTGAGAGTCATTTAACAATTTATGTGGCCTTAAATTTCTTCCTCAAAAAATGATGTTCCGTGTTTTGTGTATGAAGATAAAAATGGTTTTACGTTAATTATGAAAGATTTTTCCGACATGAGAATACTGTACACCACTGAATTACCTGAATTTATGTGTGTGCGTGTGAGAGAGAGAGAGAGAGAGAGAGAGAGAGAGAGAGAGAGAGAGAGAGAGCCTGGCCTCGAAAAAAGAAAGAAAGAGAAAAAAAAATCTTAAAAAAAGTCCATCTGTGTTTGGTGTGTCCGCGGTATACAGTGTCCTCAGGCTTCAACCTTTAAGGGAGATTTCATACTGCTTGTGTTGTCCGCTGGGAAAAACTTTTTACTTAGCTGAGGAATCCAGAGAGGAGCGACGGTATGGTGACGAGATGAGTTTGTGGCCGCCACCTCCTCCTTCTCACTCTAGTATATATTTTTTCTTCTTCAGCAACAAGGAAAACATCCCAACAACATTGTGATGTAAATTTTTCCAAGTTAACTTTGTATTTTTCTCGTTCTCTCTCTCTCTGTCTCCTCTCTCTATGTCTAAACCTTTTTCACTCGAATTTCTTTTTTTGTCTCACCTGTTTTCATCCTTGTTACGAGTATCGGTGTTTCCTTTATGTGGTGTTAGGTGTATTGGTAGTTAGTGTCTGTTGGGTGGAGCTTTAAGACGAGTGGAGAAGGTTAACAGTTGTTTTTGGAGTTATTTGTAATGTAACGTAATAAAGTTAATGTTGCTGAATATTTTTGTTTTAGGATATATGTTAAAAGGATGAAGAGGTCTCAACTTTTGAAACTTTACACAGATTAAAATATAAATTTATCTCCCTATTCTAGAATGTGCAAATGACAAGGAGAACCTCATGACCTAAAATGACCGAAAAGGGACTTAGTTAATTTATTTTTTATTCGTGAGACCAACTAAAAATCCACAAAAATATGCAATAACTTTCTTAATCAGGTTCAGCGAAATACACAGACAAATCACGTATGGTAAGACTGAAAGAGAAGAGATAAATATATCCGATTAGAAAAAACGCAGAAGATTAATCCAGAAGAATTAAGTTTGTAAATGAACACTTACGTGAACACTCCCTCGGCTCGTCGGTCCTGTCGTCACAGTCGGGCTGGCCATCGCAGTAGGCGTCGGCGGGAACACAGTCGTAGTTGCCGCAGGTAAATTCAGAAATGCGGCACCCGAGGGCGCTAGTCTGCAGCAGTACCACCAGCAGCAGGAACACTTGTAGAGGGCGTAGATGGTGTAAGAGGGAACACTGTTGCTGTTTCTGCTGCTGCTGTTTGTGTTGGTGCTGTTGGTGGTGCTGTTGGTGTTCTGGCTTTTGTTTTTCTTGCTGGTTTTGCTGTTGTTTCTTTTGTTGGTGAGGGAGGACTGATCTCCGCTGCAGCTGTGAGGGGTCTCTCTGTTGGTGGTGGCAATGTGTTACTTCCTGGTGGTGATGGTGATGGTTGTTGTGGTGGTGGTTGTGGTGGTGGTTATGGTGGTGGTTATGGTGGTGGTGGCGACTTTGTTGGTGATGAACACTGTTGGTGGCAGCGGTGGTGGTGGTGGTATTGATCTTCATCGGAGACAGTCTGGGAAAAAACAGAAAATAATTTGTAAATTTTTTGGTCAGGGAATGAACATTTTCAGCCTTTTTATAAAAGAATAATGATGCATTTTTTGTGTTTGAACACGAATAAAAAAAGATAGAAATTTTCGAAAAATCGTCAGCGAGCAAAATATAAAATAAAATTTAGGGAACTGCTACTAGCAGCTCGACTACCTGCACAGAACAGTAAACTTTATGATCAAACTTCAGGAAACTTTTTTTTTTGCCCGTGATAAATAACGTAAAGTCAAAAGCAATGTTAGTTCTACGTTATTTGACCTGCGAGTTTAAACTTT
This sequence comes from Homarus americanus, assembly GCF_018991925.1. Taxonomy (NCBI): domain Eukaryota; kingdom Metazoa; phylum Arthropoda; class Malacostraca; order Decapoda; family Nephropidae; genus Homarus; species Homarus americanus. Next base: position 669,362 of record NW_024747861.1, on the reverse strand, counting down.
TTTTGTAATCTAGTTGCACATACTGTACGTTGTTTGCACAATTGTCAGGACTTTACACAATTTAGCAAACTACAGGACGATTGTTGCCGCCATCCCTCACTACAGCACCGAGGCTACACGGTATGTATACAGTACTCTACCTGTAACGTATTCACTGTTGATAAGGCGGTAACACAACACAGTAATTTGCATATATTTTCTTAAGTTATAGAGCCAATTCAGTAACATGACCTGTACACGTCTCTTCTGTATACGCAAAATAGCATTGAACATCATATGAAACATCTCACTGTTAAGCCTGAACCTCGAACTTCCTGATGTTAGTGTGTGTGTGTGTGTGTGCGAGTGTGTGTGTGTGTGTGTGTGTGTGTGTGTGTGTGTACGAGTGTGTTAGGTGGAAGTGGGACCTTGATGAACTAAGTGGAAACAACATATATGTACTTGGGAAAAATAAACAACCTAAGTCGATTAAAATAATAAAGATATGTGTGTGTGTGTGTGTGTGTGTGTGTGTGTGTGTGTGTGTGTGTGTGAAGAATGTCTGAATAAATCACCTCTTGTGAAGGATCGCTCAAACGTAAACAACATGATAAATCACTATATTTTCTCTGTACCTGATCAGTGTTGCCAGATCTTCTTCTTCCCATATTAGTGTTGCCAGATCTTCTTCTTCCCATATCAGTGTTGCCAGATCTTCTTCTTCCCATATCAGTGTTGCCAGAGCTTTCCCTTAACCTTAACAGTGTTGCCAGATCTGTTTCTTATCATATTAGTGCTACCAGATTTGCTTTAACAAGTCTGGGTAATTCGCGAATGAGTGAGTGAGTGAGTGAGTGAGTGAATGAGTCAGTGAGTCAGTGAGTCAGTTCCATTTTTCTTCGTCAGGGTGAATAAGTGTAAAGAAAAATTACTTACAAAACTGCTGATACACTTAAGTTAATTACGGTGCACCTCTGTTGATATTGAGAGAGAGAGAGAGAGAGAGAGAGAGAGAGAGACTCAACAACACACTACACAACAAACAAGACCCAACACGAAAAAAAAAAGAGACAAAAAATCACTAAAAAACCGGAAATTCCAGAAAAAGGGAAGAAATAGAGGAATAAAGGAAGAAGAGGATAAAGAAGGGGAATGTGTTAAGGAAGGTGAGGTGTGAACTGTGGCCTCTTTAGCACCTGGTGTTTATTGGGTGTCTTCTTTATCGCCTTCCTCCTTGTTATTCTTGTTCTTCCTGTTGTTGTTGTTGTTCTTGGTCATATTCTTGTTGTTGTTGTTGTTGTTCTTCTTCTTCTTCTTCTCTCCTTCCTATTTTACTCCTATTTACTCCTTTCTTCCCCCCCTCTCTCTCTCTCCTTTCACCTTCCTTCGCCTTTTTTATCTCCTTCTCTCCCTCCCCGTTCTTTTATTATACCTCTTTCCCTTCCCTTCCTCCTGCTCCTTCCTTCCTTTTCCATCCTTCTTCGTTCCTCCTTCCCTCCTACCCCTTTCATCTTCCTTCTTTCTCCTTTCTTCCTCCTCACTCCCTCCCTACTTCCTCATTCTTCCCTCCCTTCTCCTCTCTTCTTCTTAGTTCTTCTCTCCCTCCTCCTCCTCCTCCTCCTCCTCCTGGGATAGTGCCTCCTGGTATTGGTATTATCTCCGAGTAGATTCTGGTGTAAATAAACCCACATCATGTGTATGGCGCCTCACCAGGGAGGAAGGAGAAACAGAAAACGGATTTGGGGATTTTTTAGGGGATTCTGTTCTAAGTGGCGCTTGGAGAGAGAAGACACAGAAACGGATTTAAGGATTTTGGGGGGATTCTGTTGTAAGTGGCGTTTAGAAAAGTGAAGAAAGAAGAAAGAGAAAACGGATTTGGGGATTTTTTAAAGGGATTTTGTTGTAAATAGTGTTCAATCTCCGGCGCTTCAAGTGTGAGAAAAAAAACCCCCAGAAAACTGATAGTGAATTTTTAGGGATTAAGGTTCATATAATAAAATAATAAAGTTATAAATATGGGGTTGTTTTGGGAGGGAAAAAAAAATCGGGAGGAAAAAAAGAAAAAACATTGGTAGAGAAAAAAACGGATTTGAAGTTTTTTTTATGGGGATTCTAGTGTAAAAAAAGTGGCTTCAATTGTATAGCGCATCAGGGCGGGGTGGGGGTGGGGGTAGGGAGGGTGGGGAGAGAGGGTGGGAAGGAGGGAAACAAATGAAATAATAAACACATTTGGGGATCTTTTGGAGATATAAACAAACAGAAAACGGATTCAGGGATACTTGTTTTTTTTTAGGGAGTCTTGTGTAGATAAAGTGGCATCAAGTTGATGGTGATTTGGGAGGGAGAGAAAGATAAAAATAAAGGAAAAATGTGTTTGGGGAGAATTGGGGAGAATTCTTGGTGTAAGGCGCAGCAGGAGGAGAAAAAAAGAACAATATAAAATGGGACTGGCGAATTTTTTTTTTTTTGGTAGGTCGGCCTGAAGTGCATGGCGTGGGGAGGTGAGAGAGAGAGACAAAACAGTAAACTAGAAATGGGTAAATTCTTCCTCCCAACATTTTCTCTACTCACTCCTATATCTTTTTTTTGTCCTTTCGTTGTATCACTTTTTTTTTCTTCTTCTTTACTCTCTCTCTCTCTCTCTCTTCCTCTCAGCTGTTGTGTGGCGGCGGTGTAGTAACGTACATACATACAGCAAGCCGAGTGTGCGACGTAATGCTCCCAAGTTACTTTATGTTATGGGGGTAATGAATAGGAGGGGGGGGGTAGGGGGTGAGGGGGGAGGGGGTGATAAAATGGGGTTATTTAGCGTAGTGAGGAAGTGTCGAGTTTCTTTCTGGCTGTATTTTTGTTTGTTTTTTTCTTTCTTATTTTTGTTTCTTTATTGTCCATATTGGTTCTGCTTTGCGTATAATAGGTTTCGTCTGTTCTAACCTAACCTAACCTAACCTAAAACCTTCTTTAGGTCCCATCACCTGTCACACTGCCCATATTTTTTCCCTACCTGCCTACACCATCACCAACCCTTCCTTACCTCTCCCTCCCATCACCTCTTCCCCTCCTCTCTTCCTCTCCTTTCTTCTCCCACACCTCCCCTCATTTCCTTTCCCCGCGATACCCCTCCTCTCTCCCCCCACACACCTCCTCTCCTCTCCCCACATCTTCCCTTCCATTACCTACCCTCCCACACCTAACCTCCCCCTCCTCTTACCTCCTTCCATCCCCCCATCCCCCTCCTCCCATTTCCGCCACTTACCGAACAATATATACACCAGGACAGAGAAAGCCTCCCACCCACGATGATGAAGACCCACTAACCTACACCTCACGATATAAGAACTACCGAGGTTGGCCACCAGCTGTAGGCCTTCCCACAGATCGATGGTTGATGGTGTCCTAAGGAGCGAACTTTTTTTTTTTTTTTTTTACATATTTTCAATGGGTGATTTATCTGCTTTTATCTATTATTATTGCACCAATTAGGATACAAAATGTTGTTGGTTCTTTTGGTGTTTTATTGTCAACTCCTGGTATATAAAGGTTCTATATTCTGCTATTTATCTGTCGTATCACATTAAGTCCTGTCGTTTATTCTTGTTCTGTGTATTGGTTTTCTTGAGCATTTGTATTGTCTTGTGAAATTCTGATGTGTGTGTGTTCCTTTGTCTTGCTTTTCCGTCGTCATGTCTCGTCATTCCTCTGCGTGTCCTGGTGTCATCTGTCCCTCCCTGCATGCATGTCTTAACGTGTCCGGCAGTGTTGTTATGTACATTGGCGTCCTTCCCTGCCTCACGCCCTCGTACGTCTTGGTATGGCCTAATTTGTCCCTCGAGACTAGCGTGTGCAAGCGTTTCTCGAGGAACAATAGCACGGTCTTAATTACTGCCAGTCTTGTTCTCTGGACCGTGGCTTCCAAGGCCATTCACTGACTGAATTAACTGCCTTGTCAGCATGTTCTTAGCCGGGATCGTCCAATCAGCGTGTGTCAGGCTCGGTCCTCGGCATGTGATTGGCTGATGCGAGGATGAAGGTGGTGAAGCGTATAAAAAGCCTAAGACGGGGATGAAGATGATTTTTTTTTTATTGGTAAATTTCAAGACGTAAGATATAGTAGCACCGTCTTAAGAATCTTTCTATATAAACACATATATTCTACCCCTTCCCTGTTCCCATACTCACGCCCCGAGATGTACCTCCAAAACCTAATTCCAAATGCTAATTAGACGCTACATGACAGACTATTGTCACGGATACCTTAACGCTGCTCGACTGCTGTGCATATCCGCTCTCCTGATTAAGTAAATTTTCTTCACCATGTCAGAGCGACCACCGAGCTCATCCATGGCCATTAAATAGATATTCGTGGCAACCAATAAACGTTATCTGATTAATGAACTCCATCTTGTTTCCCCTTGTGTGTTAAATTATTCCATTTCCTGTAACTTCTCTCATCTCTCACTTAGTCGATGATCGTAATTGCTACCTGTTAATTGTATTTATTACCAGGTATAATACAGGTGTTTATGAACAGTTATTACCATAGAGATGAGGTGTAATAGTAGAAGTATTACATGTTTCACCCAGTCTTTGTTTTTACCAACTTGTGAGTCGGTCCAGCTATCAGGTATTTCAGATCACAGTTATGTTAGTCATTAAAATTATTGCCTCCGTTGAAAAATTTTGGATGAGTTTTCTGTTTATTGTTTACTGTTGTTGTATTGTCAATTTACTCAATCTGTTACTGTTGTTGTATTATTCATTTAATTACTTACTGTTGTTGTTTTATCCATTTACATCATTATTTCCTGTTCATCTCTAAATTAATTAGTTTCATTAGTCGCTTCTATGCATCTGTTCCATATCCCACCGAGACGGGCGCAGGTGACTGATGACAGCACACTTAATGGACTTGTCTAATCGTCATATTGAGGGTGATTGCACTAATACCGTCTGCCAGGCCTGGTGTTAATGTCACGGGTGTATTGTGTGCTTCGTCTTTTTTGATTATTTATTTTCACCAAAGGAATTGAGTTTTGCTGTTGGTTGGATGTTGGTTGGGTGTTGGTTGGCATTTATGGGGATTGTTTTGTTTTGTAATTTATTGTGGTTAATGAAGAAATGGTTCCGTATGAGTTATTGTGACGTTAAGGGGTTGATTAGGTGTTTCCGCGCGTGTGTGTGTGTGTGTGTGTGTGTTTGTATGTATGTATGTATGTATGTATGAATGTATGAATGTATGTATGTATGTATGTATGTATGTGCTTGTGTATATGTGTATGTATTTTCTTTTTCTATTTTACATTGACAAAGCTAATTTGATTAACACTCTCTCCACACACACACACACACACACACACACACACACACACACACACACACACACACACGCACACGCACATATTCCTCCTGCATATAATTAAAATCCAGGTACTACACACTAATAACAAGAGCGTTTACCTGTATCAATTACCTGCGCAGCCTTTATCGTTCTCTGTACCTATTAATCTTTTTCAAGGGTCAATTCCCACGGGCTATTACCTCAACCCCCTGACGAGGTAATAGTAGTTTGTCATAAGCTTTGATTAAGTATAGATTAATGTGTTACTTTTGATGTTACACACTCTTTGATCCATAATGTTCGTATGTATGTATGTGTGTCATGTTAAAACTGTATTAAAGGATAAATAGAAAGTGTGGGAGGTGTGTGTGTGTGTGTGTGTGTGTGTGTGTGTGTGTGTGTGTGTGTGTGTGTGTGTGTGTGCTCTTCATATCGTTCTAACTTATTGATATAATGTATAATAAAATACACTTGGCTTGTATATCTAATAACGTATTGTTTATCATAAATATTCTTTTTTTCCTATATTAAACATGAAAAACAGATTAGGAAAAGTAAGCGATATAATAGAGGCAATTAAACATTACAGTATTTTACTTTTATATACAATTAAAATGTAAAACCTTGTATTACAATGTATGTGACCCCAAAAAAATTAATTTATTCAGCCGGTAGTTCATAATATACTTAATGTAACACAAACAACACGGATGAAAGCGAATATGTGAAGGTTTATAGCTGCAACACTGACAGTTATCCGGATACAGAAATGTTACCAGAGTGTCGACTGTAGCTCTTTTGAAATGTATAAATTGCGACCAGTGTGTGTGTGTGTGTGTGTGTGTGTTTGTGTGTGTGTGTGGTGTAGATTGACCTCACTTGTTGCAGTAATCCGAGTAAAAAGCCCAGGTAACGAGACCCATAGGGCTTTAACACCGTCATAGAAATGTTGGTATATATGTTTACCAACACTACACTACACACACACACACACACACACACACACACACACACACACACACACACACACACACACACACACACACACACACACACACACACACACACAGTTTCATCCAGCAAATAATAATAATGTTAGGACGAAAAACAAAGATAAAAAGAGAAAAGAAACTGTAAAAAAGAGTAAAAAAGGCAAAATAAAATATCTCAGGTAAAGCACATGAGAAGTGAAGAGACCTGGCAGTTTAAGTCACGGCGGAGGTGTAGTGACAGCTCAAACAACACAACATATTACTGTGTCATTGTTGGTCTTCCTCAGTCTTCTTGCTTCTGGAGATTGATTGTCTCACTGGGGGGTTAAATACACAGTCTGGAGGCGTATAGGCGGAGTGGTAGAGAGGGCGAGGAAGAGGGTGGAAGGAGGGTGGGAAGAGGAAGAGGGTGGGAAGAGGAAGAGGGTGGAAGGAGGGTGGAAGGAGGGTGGGAAGAGGAAGAGGGTGGGAAGAGGAAGAGGGTGGGAAGAGGAAGAGGGTGGAAGGAGGGTGGAAGGAGGGTGGGAAGAGGAAGAGGGTGGGAAGAGGAAGAAGGTGGGAAGAGGAAGAGGGTGGGAAGAGGAAAAAAAGAATAGGAAGATAACAGTGACTAGGGTGAATAGGAGAGAGAGAGAGAGAGAATACCCTTCATCAATGTTAAAGGTGATCTACGCTTTCTTATGATTGATTGTCGGGGTAATTGTTGTTAGTGATTGTTGTTGTTGTAAATGTTGAAGGGTTATTGATGGTTGTGGTTGATGAGGTTAATGGTTGTAGAAAGTAATTGTTGTTGTAAGTGCTGGAGTTATTATTGGTTATGGTTGATGTGGTTGATGGTTGTAGAAAGTAATTGTTGTTGTGGGTGCTGGAGTTGTTAAAGATTGTGATTGATGGTTGTGGTTGATGGGGGCTATTGGTTGTAGGAAGGTCTTTTGGTAGAAGATAAACCTATGTATTTTGGTTGGTAATATAGGGAGTGTTATTGACGGCATTGTGTGTTTGAGTTTATAAAGTAAATGACAGATTTATTTACTCGTTATTTTATTGTCGCTAAAAAACACATTGTTATTGATACAAGTATAAAGTTTAACTGGGGATTTGCTTATATTTTGCTTCTTTCACACACACACACACACACACACACACACACACACACACACACACACACACACACACACATACACACACACACACACACACACACACACACACACACACACACACACACACACACACACACACACACACACTGTCTCTCTCTCTCTCTCTGAAACTCAAATTAAAATGAAATATATAAATGTACTTTGCATGTATATATATTAACGTGTATGTGTGTGTATTTATAAACAACTTGGCGACATAAACACACTCCAAGACCTAAAGTGCCTCCCTAAGCAGGTGTACTCAGTCACTCCTGCACTCAGTAAGTCATCAAGTACAGAGGAAGTGTACCGAAGGAGAAACAGATCCATCCCTGGGAAGCGGTTCTCGAGGTGGGGGGGTATCGTTGCCGCGTGTTGGCCGTGATTAATGGTGCAAGTCAGCCCTCTTGAGGTGGGAGAGCAGGCAGAATTTCAACCTCTCTCTCTCTGTCTGTCTCTCTCTCTCTGTCTCTCTCTCTCTCTCTTTCTCTGTCTCTCTCTCTCTCTCTCTCTCTCTCTCTCTCTCTCTCTCTCTCTCTCTCTCTCTCTCTCTCTCTCTCTCTCTCTCTCTCTCTCTCTCTCTCTCTCTCTCTCTCTCTCTCTCTCTCTCTTTTCCTCGTGTGGGGAAGATCGTGGTATTTGTCGTCAGTCCTCCGGTAGGTTCAAGAAATATAAATTCATTATCGTTGACAAAAGACATTTGATCCAACTTTTAAGAAATATAATTACATGTTTTGGAAGCAATGCAGACGAGATAATAGGAAGCCAGGACAAAGGACATTAATGAAACTTTTAAGAAATATAATTAAGGATTCCCCGGCACCGTCATACATGATAAGATAAATTAATTAGAAATGTATTCGTGGATTTCTGGATCATCGGATGTGAAGGCAACTGATGTCTTGTGATTAGAATTAGTTTGTTTTTCTAATGCTATAAGAAATTAGTTAAGTCACACATACAGGAATTGAGTTTATTTGCTTGAAGAAAAGTATCATGTGGATGTAGAAGCCCCAGGTTTAATTAGTAATGAAAGCATATAATCAGGAGTACATTATAATCCTCGCTAATCAATTATTAAATACTTGAATGATAAGATAATGAATATGACAGGTTGATATTAAGAGAGGTATGTTAATATAGTCAGATCGTGTGTATGCTGGAATATACCACACAGTATATGCGTTCACTGGTGTATTTATACATATATTCTGTACGTGTGTATAGTTCTCTATATCTATCTGGGGGCAAAATAGTATACCAGCTGCCATCTCATCTATCATGCATTGAAATATTTTTTTTTGGGTGTCTCTTTGTCTAACTCGTGATGGGTAAAACCTCACCAGGCAATCCATCTGTTATGCATTGAAAGATTTCTTTGGCTAGGGTAACATTCAGGGCTGAAATATCCTTCTCGGTAACAAATAAAAATGTTCAATCGCTGATGTTTTAGTAAAATATTCGATCATTAAATTGTTGTCAATAATTAAACAGTTATTATGATGATTAAATATGTCGTACAGAAAGATAAAATAAGAGCTACAATAATGACGTATCACAATTTATGGGAAAAAGAGTGAAATTTAAAGTTATCAGTCAAGCTACAGTCTGAGGGTTGGCTACTACGACCCACAAATCCAAAATATTTCAGACTGTTTTTACCAATCCTCTCAGTTTTAGTATTAAGTAACTCAACATTTACTATCATTCATCCACCCTAATCTTACTCTGTTGACATTCCTCTTCTGATATCAGTGTTAAGTTCTTCCTAAGCTCCTCCTTCCTCTGAGTACCTTTCAAGTCACACAGAAAAGCTTTTATGGGAACTGAGACAGCTGACAGACCTAGACCCTGCTGATGAAGTATATTTTCTTACATGTTCCTCAACTCAAGACCTTACGAGAGAGAGAGGGAAATGCTGTTCTCGTCGCCAATATTCTAGTTTCACCTTCGGAACGATTTATCAATAATGTGAATGTCAGCCTTGAAGATTAAACCCATATTGGATTAACTGTTTTTGGATATGGTAAATTTCTCCGAGATATTTCCAGAATTAGTCTCAGTGTTAGAATAATCTTACGACTGATAGGAAAAATCTCGTACTCAATTAAGGGAGTCAGGATCAGTGAATTTCGTTCCAGCTTTAGTAAATTTGACAATGAAAAACTATAATTTTTTTTTTAGGTGAAATGATGATATTGAGCAAGAAATCTCTCTTAATTATAAATAAATATAACCTCTTGAATCCGGTATTAACCTCTTGAATACGGTGTTAACTTCTTGAATATAGTGAAGGATGTAGTATCAATCTCTCTGCCTTTACACCGTGTTAACTTTTGTTGTATGTGAACGCGCTGGTGATTGGCTAGACAAGGCGTGGAAGGAAGCTTTATTGGTTGAGAGCGTATCCCTGTAAGCCAATCACAGTAAACGAACTTAGACTTTCAGCCAGTTACCGGCACCTCTGCAGGAAGGAGGGCAGCTGGCGAGTCGATCGATAAGAAAATACTTTTTATTTTTTTAATCTGATTTTTGTTCTTTGTTTTAGGGAATAAAAGGAAATTACCAAAGACTGTAGCTTATCTCAGTAACGTTATTAAGGTAGTGATGATGTTGCTTCCCAAGATTCATGCCGATGATTGTTAAGCTATAAGACAAGGTTTAGGACCACAAACAGACAGACAGACTTGTGCACAGACAGCCTGGTTGACAGCAATAATTGGATGAGGGTAAAAAAAAAGAAAAATCTAAATAAATGAACTTTTATTATAGTTTTGGATATTAAGTGTCTAACTAACAACAACCAAAAGACGATATCCTACTCATTAAGAAGGACTGCGGCGGTACATGAGTCTTCCATGGACTAGAATTGCCACCTGGAATATCCGGAATGGGAATATTAGGAATGAGAGGGATAGAGATGGTAATGAGGTCTGTATTGTCATTGGGGGATTAGTTATGATAGCAATATTAGACACGGGCGTAGAGGCAGGACTTTCAGTAATGAGAGAGAGAGAGAGAGAGAGAGAGAGAGAGAGAGAGAGAGAGAGAGAGAGAATTTGAATCTTGTTGTTGACATTTGTAAGAATTGAGAGAAAAGTCGGGGAAAAAAATAGGAGTTTTATGCTTTTCAAAATAGACGTTGTGAAGTGTGTTTACTTGAGGGCCTTTGGATAATTGCGGAACTGTCCATGAAAAAATGCCCCACTACTCTTTGAAAATGCTAAAATATTCTTAAAAATACAGTAATGTCTCAGAATCCTTGAAAATGTCTTAGTGTCCTTAAAAAATGTCTTAGTGTCCTTGTTAAGTGCTCCAGTGTTTATATATATTACCATTAGTACTGTCTTCTTATCCTCAACCTTCCCATCTCTCCATTATCACTTCTCTTCCGTTCCTTCTTCTCACATCATCACTTCCCATCCATTCCCGTTTTTATTCCCTTCATATAGTTACTCTCGTTTCCTTCTTCACACCATTTACTTCCCTCTTGCCCTCTCTATCCTCCTTCCTATTTCCCCTTCATCCTGAAATTCCATCCTCTCTCTCCCCCCTCCCTCCCTCCTTCTCTCCCTCTCTCCCTCCCTCCCTCTTAAGGTCTCAGCGTCGTTATCTGCAGCAGCAACACTAATCTAACAACAAGTAATGCGCTCCTAATAACGGGAGACACCACCTTCCTCCTTACACCAGGGCAACACACGGGCCGTTTTAGCGATCACTCATGGCGGAGGTGTACGCGAGCTGGAGAAATTCGGGACCTCCGGATTTTTGTGTATATTTCTGCATATATAATGTTGAGAGGAAGCTTCTAACGCACACATACATTTCTACCTACACTTTCATACACAAGCACCATTTAGGAGAGGGGGAAAGAGGAGGGGGGGGGGAGGATGAGTGTATTTCTTGAAAGCGACAAATACTACTTTGCATACACATTTAGTAAAGTGTATGTATCTCAGCTGTAAACACACCCTCATACACACACACATACACACACACATTTAGGAAAGATGTATTTCTGGACTACACACGGGCGCGCTCGTATTTGTACTCGGAGGTTGTAAGCGCTCGGCAAATTCGGGGAAATGTTTTTTAGGACCGGTGGTTAAAATAGCCGTGTGTGCTGAGGGCCAATAAGGAGCCAGCAGGGGAGATGCCTTGATGCCCCGGTTAATTTTTTTTTTTTTTATTTCCTGCCGGTAATTCTCAGCCATACCTCACTACTGCTCGTTCACCATCACTGATTATGGTGAGTATGTGTACTGAGGCGGTGTATGTTTATCTACCACACACACACACACACACACACACACACACACACACACACACACACACACACACACACACAGACAGTCAGGTTATATTTTATCCTGGTAAAGATACGTTTAACTTCAATTTAAACTGACGGTTG
>NW_024747861.1:590000-652500 GCF_018991925.1 Homarus americanus | reverse complement strand
ACTTTCTCGTCGTGGGATTCGATTCTCAAACATCCGTACATTGATTTTTTCTCAGACTCATCTAAGAGGTGAACTTAAAATAGCTTCTCAATTGTTGGTAGATTAAACTTTTCACTTAAGTAGATGAAAACGTATTTGTGGTAGATTGAAGCTACGATTTAAATAGATTCCTGAAGATTTTTCCAGAATTAGACAACAAAATCGTATCTAGCTGGACGATATAATGTTACGACACGAGGATTTATTCTCAAGGATCTTACGATATATATTTTTTTTTCGTTGAATGAAGATGAAAGAACAACATCTATCTGACAGTCTTAGGTTACGACATAAAGGTAGATTCCCAAAAGCTCTAAGCTGGAGATGAAAGAACGATCCAACTGATGAACTTAAAATCATACAACAAGAACAGCTTCCATTACACACACACACACACACACACACACACACACACAGACACACACACTGAGATTCTACATTTGGAGAGAATCTTTGTGAGAGGAGACCATGGATTACAGTCCGTTGAAAAGATCTTTGCAACTACAGCTAAAATGTTTTCTCCTCATTTTTTTATTATTTTTTTTTAGATTAAGAAGAATAAAAGGTGATCCAGCTCTGTTAATTCTTCACTATCAACATTTTCCTTTTTTTTTTCGTTAATCACTGGAAATAATTTTGGGTATATTATTATATTTTTTTTAGTCCTTTAATAAACATTTCTTTCCATATTTTATCTTTTGATGTTTTTTTCTGATAGTTTAATTTAGATTTTTGTAATGTTTTTCATTTATATATTTGTTTCTTTAATATTTTTAGTTATCTCGTTTTTTCCCGTCTCTTCCCTAGATTTATTTTATTTTATTTAAAAGCCATAATATAATTTACATTTTGCATTCATATACCGTTCCAGTTATCCATCCTTCTCCTCCTCATCCGTTTTCCCCATTATTTTATACATAGGTGGAAACAGACGACTAAGAGAGAGAAATAACTTTAATTTTTATTGAAGATATTTGTAAATTATTAAAACTTGTTGTCTAGTGTTGATAACAGATATATTAAAGTGTACTTAAAGGCTTATTTTAATGGTTCAAAAGTGGCGAGTTCTTGCATTGGGAGGTAATAGTGTACAGTAGATGTTAATAGTGTGTTTAAAAGTGTACAGGAATCGTTAATAGTGTCTCTATTTATAAAGGAGACGTTGATATTGTGTCTATTGAGTATATGTGTGTAAAGGGCACGTTAATAGTGTGTTTATGTGTGTGTACAGGAGACGTTAAATGTGTCTCGGTGTGCAGGATAAATTAAGAGAGAGAGAGAGAGAGAGAGAGAGAGAGAGAGAGAGAGAGACCATCTCACGTTACACTGTAGGACTGATTATACCCCAAGTTGGATTATTGAATTGTGGCAGGAGTTGGTGTGTGAGATGTTGGTGAGCTAAGTAGGTTGCTTGTCAATTATGAGGTCAAATGTCAGGTGTAATTGTCATGACGCTGGTGGTGTGGCCTTGTTGAATGCTGATTGGATAGACTTCAGTGGTGTGTGTGTGTGTGTGTCTGGGTGTGTGTGTGTCTGGGTGTGTGTGTGTCTGGGTGTGTGTGTGTGTGTGTGTGTGTGTCTGGGTGTGTGTGTGTGTCTGGGTGTGTGTGTTTGTGTGTGTGTGTGTGTCTGGGTGTGTGTGTGTCTGGGTGTGTGTGTTTGTGTGTGTGTGTGTCTGGGTGTGTGTGTCTGTGTGTGTGTGTGTGTGTGTGTGTGTGTGTCTGGGTGTGTTTGTGTGTGTGTGTGTGTTTGTGTGTGTGTGTGTCTGGGTGTGTGTGTTTGTGTGTGTGTGTGTCTGGGTGTGTGTGTGTCTGGGTGTGTGTGTTTGTGTGTGTGTGTGTGTGTCTGGGTGTGTGTGTGTGTCTGGGTGTGTGTGTGTGTGTGTGTGTGTGTGTGTGTCTGGGTGTGTGTGTCGTTCTTGTTTTGTTTTTCTGTACATGTGTCTTTTTTTAGGTGTTTTTCTGTTTTTGTTTGTGTCGTTTTTTCCTCTTGTCTGTGTTTTTTTTTATTGCTTTTCGATGCCCAATTATGTCCGTGTGTTTTTTGTCATGTTTCTGCCTGTTTATCTGTGTGTGTGTGTGTGTGTGTGTGTGTTTATCGATTTTATTTGTTTGTTTTTTTGTAACTATACCTGTCTGTTGTGTCTCCTTCTTTGTTACTCTCCATGGCTGTCTGTTCTGTCTGTTCTGTCTGTCTATCTGTCTGTCTGCCTCGTCGAGTGGGTGGACAGCGAGGAGACTTCATAACAACAGCAGCGTTTTAATTGCACTTGAACTTTATTATTCAAATTATTATTATAAGGTTACCATTTTAAAGTAAGTTTATCCTTGATGTAATTATTCTTTCATGAAACGATTAATTTTCACAGTTACAATAATTACTTAAATTCAATCATCGCTTTTATGTTTATGGAAAAATAATAGTGTTTTTATTTTTTTTTTACCGAATGTAATTTAGTTTTCACTCAGTTAAATAAAATTGACAAATATTTAAATTTGTCTATAAAATGGAAACTAGGATAGACTCGGTATATATTACATAGATAAATTATATACATACCGGTATATACACTTATTATTACATGTTATTGTAGATAATAAGACCTAGTGAACGATGCTTAGTGGGTAGGAGTTAGAGCATTCGAGTCAGGATGAAAATTCACAAGACAATGACGGCATTAAAGGCTAATACTTCTTGATCCCGTTACTGTGTTTCTTGTGGGTTTTAAAAGGTCAGAGGAGGGAAATGAAGAAATGTTACTGTGTTTCCGTTTGGGTTTACATATTTTGTTTGGTTTATGTTGAGTATTTCATTATTATTATTATTATTATTATTATTATTATTATTATTATTATTATTATTATTATTATTATTATTATTTTGAAGTGAAATGAGCGTATTATTTTTTTTCTATTTATTGTTCGTCGTAATATTCCAACATTTTGCTCCTAACTACATCTCGTGTCAATTATCGGGTCAGGTGTCGAGTTTAATGGCTTGTGGCTGTTGGTGGCGTGTTGGATGATGATTGGTAGATGTCAGCTGCCTAGTTTGTCTGTGTCTGTTTGTCTTGGTTGTTTACCTGTTTATATATTTCTGTGTGTTTGTGTGTGTCTGGCTGCCGTTCTTGGTTATGTGTGTATATGTGTGTCTGTGTGTCTGTATGTTTGTCTGTGTGTCTGTATGTCTGTCTGTGTGTCTAGAGAAAGCAGGGATGGGAGGGAAGGAAGGTGCTTTTAAGGCATCATATTAATCTCTTCAGGTTATTTTTATTATAAGAAAAAATATTCACGATCATGATAACTAATAAAATATAATTATTTTGTTGTTATAGAAAAATAGTTATATATTGCTATCCTTTTTTATTGAGTTTCATTTTGTTATCAAACTTACGTAAAAATTCTCAGATATTAAAAAAAGTCGTTGTTTGTTAAAAAAAATAGAGAAAAAAAGAGACAAAAAAGAAAAAAAGAGAGAGAAAAAAGAGAGAAAAAGAAGAAAAGTGAGCCAGGCTTCACATATATCTTATAAAACTTATGTGAAAAATATCCTTCATATAATATTCAGAATAATGAGTCAAAATTGCAATTCTCGTTTTAAGAAATGTAATACAGAAAAATGGTGTTAATGGGTAATTTAGGCAATTTTATCTCCAACTTTTTGATCATTTTACACCGTCTCTTGTAGCTTAGGGATGGACAGGTAAGAGGAATGAATTTATTGCAGTGAGATTATTTTATTTATTTTATTTTATTTATTTTATTTGGTTTATTTTTGTTGTTATTTTTATTAAGTAGTTTTTTTTCGTATATTTCGTTATTTTTATCCATGTTTTTTTTTCTCAATTAGGAATAACACACACACACACACACACACACACACACACACACACACACACACGACACTAACTTTACTGTACATATCCTAATTTCTCAAGCTGCCTGTGTGTGATATTAAACCCAAGTCCTGTTGTCCCACCATTATTCTTAGTAAATTCATTAAAAATTATATATACATATTTTAGCAATGTTAACTTTATACTGTTCGTCGTAACAATCCAACATTTCACATTTAATTCCCTCTACTGGCTGTATGTTATAATAAACCCCAGTCCTGTTGTCCCATAATATTGCCATAGTAACTAAACTCCTCCTCCCCTTTGCTGCTTGCTACCCCATTCACTGGCTGTTTCCTGTCGTGTAAAATGCTTCCCTCCAATAAAGGTCTTTACTACCTTCTCTCATGGTCTAGTCCTTTCAAGTCATTTCCTTCCCGTTTCCTCTTTATTCTCGTTTATTCTTTTTTTTTAATTTCTTTCCCTTTGGTGTTCATATTTGATTTCATTATATATATAAAAAAAAAGTTGATGTGGATATTTTTTTCACGGTGGGTTTTTGGGTATTGTTTTTTTTTCGTATTTGTTGTGGAATTATATGTTCCTAGGAGAAAAGCTTTGGGGAAATATTATAAAGGCCAAAAATTGAAGAAAATTTATTATTTAGTAAGAAACTTGGTGAAAGCTTTATATAAGAAAGTGACATGGTGAAAGCTTAAACCCAGGGAAAAGGCACGAAGGAAGTGTTATCTACGAGAGAGACTTGACGAAAGCTTTATCTCACGAGGAAGATTTGGAGTGAGTGTTATCTAAGGAAGAGATATGGTTAATGGATCAAATCAGGGAAGAGGTTTAGGGAAAGATTTAAACCAAGAGAGGATAGGAAGGAAGAAGAGGAGGATGAGGAAGAGGAGGAGGAAAAGAAGAAGCAGGAAGAGGATGAGAAGGAGGAGGCATTACCATAAAGGAGGAGGGGAAGTAGGAGGGAAGCTTTACCGGAAGTGAGGAGGAAGAGGATGGACAGGAAGAGGAGGAGGAAAAGAAGAAGCAGGAAGAGGAAGAGAAGGAGGAAGCATTACCATAAAGGAGGAGGGGAAGTAGGAGGGAAGCTTTACCGGAAGTGAGGAGGAAGAGGAGGAGGATGATGAGGAGGGGAAGGAGGCCTTGCTGTAATGAAGGAGGAGGAGGGAGGGGAGAAATTGCCTTAAGAGTGGAAGAGGGAAAGGGAGGAGGAGGGGAGAAATTGCCATAATTAGGGGACGAGGGGGGTAAGAAGGAGGAAGAATAGGAGGATTGGAAAGAGGATAAGGAAGAAGGGTAGAAGAAGGAAGAGGGGGAGGAAGAGAAGAGTAAAAGAAGGAGGAAGAGGAGGGAGAGGAAAAGGAGGAGGAGGAGAAGGTATTTCATTAGGGCTACTGGAGTGGGGGGAAGGAGAGAGGGAGGGGGGAGACACCATATCCCAGTGTAGGCATTAACACAAGGAAGGTGCTATGGCTAGACATTAACCTCGGGGTGAGAGCCATGAGGAGCCATAAACCCGGGTGAGGTGAGGCACTGAGGGGAACGTGGAGGTTGCTGATTAAATAGGCCCCACTCCAATAGGTCCTAACCTAACCTAACCTAATCTAACCTAACATAACCTAACCTAACATAATCTAAGCTAATTTGACGTAACCAAACCGAACCTAACTTCTCCTACCCTATCCTATCCTATCCTATCCTATCCTATCCTATCCTCAGCAAACCTAAGGTAACTTAACCAAATCTAAGCATTGGGGATGAATTTTAATGGTTAGATTCGATTGGGTTAGACTGGGGTATACTAGAACTGCCCCCCCCCCTACATTAATGGTTCAATTGGAGGTGGTTCAGGACAGTTCATCTTAATGGTTAAATTGCACCCATTAGGACATGGCCTTGATAGTTACATTAGGCTGGATACTATTAAGACTGGGTCCCCATTTGAGCAGCAGCCACCACTAGGGAAAAGGGTGGGAGGAGGCGCCATTAACCCAGAGGCAAGTCATTACTCACAAGGAGAAAGATGGAAGAGGTGAGTTGTCCCCTGGAGTGTTAGTGCCACTCTGGAGGATGTTGTTTGAGTTGTCCTCCAAGTTGGTGATGTATTAAGACAAACTTCAATTTCGTTGTGCTGAAGTTGAGGATGTTTTTGTGTTTTTTTTTTCAGGTTAAGTTAGATTTATGGTGTTGAAGTTTATGATCTATTATTGAGATGAAGTTGACGTGTTAGAAGAATACAATAATGATATTTGTGTTTTTTTGTTTATGTAATGATTACGTATTCATGCATCCGTCTCTCTCTCTCTCTCTCTCTCTGTTTATGCATCTTTCAATCTTTCAATGTGTCTCTCCGCCTCTTTGTCTCCTTAATTATTCCCCCGTCCATCCTTATATCTATTTATCAATGTATTTATATATCTTTTCTTTCTCTATTCATCTATATATCCATCTAAGTTCCTCCATATCTGTCCTTCTTTGATATTCATTTATCACCCTCCCTGCTTCTGGTCCCGACTTTCTATCCCCCTTTCTATTCCCTTACACCCTACCACAATTCCCCTTAACTATCCAATACCTTCCAGCGTGGTCACTCTCACCTCCCCTTCGTATACCCCCTTTGGTTTCTCTCCCCCTGATCTCCCCCATAGTCTCTTCCCACAGTCTCCCACCTTGGTCTTCCCTCATGATCTCCTCTCCCCCACGTTCTCCCTCTCCCCTTGGTCTCCCCCTTTTGGTCTCCGTGCCGGGCCCAGAGGAGATACAGTGCCGTAGGAAGTGGAGCAGTTCGTGCTTGAAAATCACCAGAAGACAGTTATTGAGACAGCCCAAGTAATGGTCGCTAGTGCACGACTCTCATGGGAGGGAGGATGTCTCGTGGAAGGGGATGAAGGAGGGGGGGAAGTGGGTGAGGAGGAGGAGGATGTATGAGAAAGAGAGAAGGAGATGAGTGGAGGGCAAAGAGTAAAAGGGATAGAAGAGAGAGAAGAAAAATACAGGAGATAAGATAGAGTGAGAAGGGGAGATAAAAGAGAAATAAAGAAATAATTCAAGTAACAGGAATCAGGAGGGAGAAGAGGAATAGAGATAAAGGAACTGGAAAAGGGAAAGGAAAAAAAAGTATGGTAGATTAGGAGTCACAAGGGAATAATGAAGAAAATGAGAATAGCGAGAGAAAGGAGATTAGGGTAAAGAGATTCGTTAGAGAGGAAGGATGATAGAGATAGGAATGGATGGACGACAATGAGAGGAAATGGAAATATTAAAGAAGAGAGAAGATAACTAGAGAAAGAGAAAGGGAATTTGGTTTCGTCTTATATTCTTGTTACTTAAATTTGTTTCTCATTATTTACAAACTAATTCAGATTCCTAAGTAAATGGAAAAAAAAACAATAATAATAAAAAACCTCTACATAACTAGAACAGGTACAGTTATTATCCCATAGTTAGAACATCATTAAACATTGTTATTTTTGGAGAACAAATTTGCGTAAATTACTTATCAATAACCACTATTATGTAATATTCTCATCATCACCAATTTCACGTTTTGATGGGAATTATTTTTATTGTCCCTCTCAAAATGTATCTCATGGGTAAGGTTGGTCTCATATAAGTTGTCAACTCATAATAACTTTCCTTAATCAGAATTTTAACAGAGAATCGTACCCACCAATCATCCTTTACCACAATAAAAACTCTTCGCCAACATTGTGTATCCTATTATCAACAGTGACTGTGTTCCGAGGTCAGTTTCTGCTCTGTCTATTTAGTAGAAAGAAAAAGTAAATAAAAAAATAAAAATAAATGTTCAAAGGAGGAAAATTTTAAATGAAGTTAAATGAGATAAAAATATGACTCAGTGACTCAGAGGCGGGAGTCCCACAGGGTGCTTGTCTGGGATCTAAATGAATTGTAATAGCCTGAGGTTCCGCACAGTGGAACATTGACAACAAAGGCTTGGGGTGCACTCCCAGATGAACCTCGCAGACCGGATATTACCAGTGAGAAGCACCAGAGGACGTAATTCGTGAGAGTCGCTTGTGGTGGGAATTTACAATGGGAAGAATTTGTGAGACTACCTGATAGAAATTGTTAGAGCATATCACCAGTTGATTATATTCTTAAAAAAAGAGGAAATTACAACTCTTATTTATGAGGGTAAAACACATTGATAATATGGTCATTAAATACCATGATTTTTTTTTAATACATCACTTGAAATTACTAGAATATTGAGTTTAAAAGAAGCAATAGAAATACTACTACTACTACTAGTTTTTTTTTAATGGCCTCCAGCCTCCCCCAATAGCCACACCTTCGCCACCATTTAATTACCTTAATATTAAATATCCTAATACATAAGTAGCTATCCTATCTGTGTTAATACCAATAACAGTAATATTAATCTCATGAAAATCCTACAAGAGATGAAACGAAAATATAAGAGCATTACAATTAAGTACTGACGTAATCGGGGCCAAGGTGACGAAATGATAAGAGAAAAGAACAAGAGAACACAAGACCTGACACACATTTAATACAGTTTCTTTTATAGTTTCATCTACCTTTCCCCCCTTCACCCTCTCCCCCCTTACCCATAGAAATCAGTCCTTCCCTCAACCCTTAACGATTACTAATTATTATCCTTCCCTTTCCTTTCCTTCCTTTCCCTTCCTTGCCCTCTTTCATCTTCCCTTCCCATCGATTTTTTTTTTGCCCAGCACGATGTATAATATTCATAATCGTCGACGTTTCTTTGATGGCCAGCTCTACCCCACAGGCCTACAGACCACCTCCTACATCCTCTCCACCAACTCCCCAAGACTTCCTTCACCACCACCACCACCCCTTTCTACACCCTCTTCTCCACCACCCTCTCCTACACCTTCTCCTCCATTACCTCCCCCTACTACATCCTCTCCACCACTACTTCCCAGACCCTCTCCACCATCACCACCACCTCTCCTCCACCACCGTTCAGGGGCATTTTATCTCCAACATAAACAACATCACCTTCCGACCGAGACCCTATAAACTCATAGGCCATTCAAGCGAACCAAGAACCACCCCTTCCTTCCCCCCTTTCCCCCCTTCACCCTTTCCCCCTTCCCATATAAAACCCACATGAGCCAAAACCCCTTACATAGTATTCAAACAGATCACCAGAACCTGTATATTATTAACATGATGGACTAGCTACAACTTTCCTATATTTCACGAGATATTGAGTAATGTAATTGAGGCGAAGAGAAGTGGTATTATACATTGCTCCTATATTGTAAACGACTCGTGGTTCCCTCTAGCACTGGGAGTAAGAAGAACTCACGTTGACTCCGTGTAGATGCTGTATTGAAAGTGTCGATAAAATACATGGTTGAAGAAGAGTGTTTTGTAGGTTAACTTATACGGCTAAGTCTTTTGTTTTATTTATTTATTTATTTTTATTTTATTTTTTTTTATTTTTTTTTTTATTCGTTGCTTATATGACGAGGAGATGAAATAGTACAGGAAGGACTAGGAATAGGACCAAGACTAGGACAAGGGCCAAAAGAAGGACTAAAACAACACTAGGACTAGGACTAGGACTAGGACAAGGGCTCCAGGGCAAAAACACGATACACTCATAAGACTAAAGTTCCCTAAAGACTAGTCACAAGCTTATCACTGAACGCTAGATAGGACCCATATCCTTACATCATTACCCAATATCCTTTTTACTATCCTCCTTAAGGGGACAAGATAGTGGTAAAACCCGGAGCTGTAAGGGTTGGCATATTCAGCTTTAAGTACCTTGTAAATACAGTCTAATATCGCTGGGTGTGGTAACTCTCCGGCCACATCTGCGCCACCATGTACACTTTATTACGCTGTTTACTTTCATGACATTATTAGAGTGAGTAATAAGTAGGACAAGGCAATATGCTTCTTCTCCTTGCATGCATAAGTACCTTGTGTAAATTACTGCTAATGTGATTTTGGCGTGTTTTGTACCCAGTGCTTGTCGCTGTGGGTGTTAAGGGGGGACTATTAACCCCTTTTGAGCAGGATGGTTTAAGCTGTCATCTTCAAAGGGTTAAAAGGTTAAAACATTGTTCGTAAGTAAATCAGTCTTTCGCTTACAGGTATTAAAACATCATTTTGTTGAATAATTGATTTGATAAGGTGAAAACAATTGTCCTGAGCGATTTAAACCAACACCACCATAAAAGTATTAAACCATTATCCTAAGAATATGAAACCATTATCCTAAAAATATTAAACCATCACCCTAAATATATTAAACCATTATCCTAAAAATATTAAACCATCACCCTAAAAATATTAAACCATCATCCTAAAAATATTAAACCATTACCCTAAAAATATTAAACCATCACCCTAAAAATATTAAACCATCATCCCAAAAATATTAAACCATCACCCTAAAAATATTAAACCATCATCCCATTAGGCCATCATCCTAAGAAGGTTAAATAGACGTCTAGGAGAAACATTTCTTAAGAGAATGACTCAAGTTTGCAAGAGAGATGGGAGGAAGGTGATGCACTTAAGACCCAGTTGATAACATTAGCATATAAGATTACTCATTAGGTGAACTTAAGGTGTGGAATTTAACGCCGTAGACCATTATAAAATCCTTATATGCAAAACACAACTTTAGTATGTAGTTAACACCTGTCAACACACCTGTCTATATTTATACCTGGTTATTATTATTTTATTTATTTATAACTCTGAATATTTTTGTTTTCTTGCCAATATTCATGTCTTCTCGTTGACTAAGCCTCACTGCCTCTCGTTGCCTCTCTCTGTCCCTCCCGTCTTCTTCACTACCATTTACTGCCTCTCATCTCACTTCATTATATATCTCCTCTCCTCATAATCCTTCACTCCCTCTCACCACTTCTCCAGTCTCTCTCTCTTCCTGTGTCTTCTCTCACTTCGGGGTCTCTTCACTACCTCTGATCACTGTCTCTCTCTCCCTCCTCCCTGCATCTTGTCACCTTATACTCCCTCTAACCACTGCCTCCCTCCTTCTCCCTGTATCTTGTTAACTTCCACTCCCTCTCATCACTGTGTCTCCCTCCTCCCTGCATCTTCTCTCACCCCGGGGTCTCTCTCATATCTCGTAACTTGTCTCCATTTTTGTCTCTCAGTAATGCTCTCAATTAGTTTACGCAGTTTACGCCTCTAAACCGCAGTAAACTCACGCTAGTTTAACCATCAACACCTGAAAAGTCTAGGATGACATACCTGAGGTTACCTGGGAGGTCACCTGGGAGGTCTTTAGGTCATGAGGGCTGTGATTTAGATGAAGTCAATTTCTATCTTTAAGGAGTCACCTGAAGATTAGGCACCCCAACTTATTTCACTTTAAGATTAACTACCCTAACGCTTACCACACTTAACCTAACCTTACGCTAACCTGATCTAACCTATCTTTATCTAAACTAATCCTAAACTAGCATAACGCAATTTTTTTCATAGAAGTATACAAATATATTCGTATGTTTAAGTGTACTCAGAGAGGAAAATATACATAAGCATGTTTTTTCTTTTTGTGTACGAAATAAGTCATACATAGAGCATACATATTTGCCAACAATCAAATTTTCACTATGACTAAAGGCGTACTCTTGGTTTTATCTCACTTTCTCACTCTTAAACTGAGAATTTATCTTTTATATTTAATTTTCTTTTCTTTATCTTTATTTTCGTGAAAAGTTTTGCATCTCAAGTACGTAAAAAAAAAATATTCGTCTCTTGAAATTTTCTCGGGGGTAAACATGCAAGACTGGAATGTGTCGTCGCTTATAGACAAAATAGGCAGCGGAAGAAGTCCAGCGCGTGTTGTTGACAGGTGATAAACTGGTGGGAAGGGACGCAGCTGGGGGTTGATGGCCCGGGCGAAAGTGTGGAGTGAAGGAAAAAGCAGCTCACAACTCTATGTGTATATTCCCTGACACAACCATTCACACGGAGAAGAAGAAGAATGATACTCCGTGGAGAGTCAATATTCTGGGAAGCTGCCGGTGTACATAGGTTGAGAAAGAGAAGAGGTGTAGACTGAGTAAAGGAGAGGAGGGGAAGGAGAGAAGAGAGGGAATTTGGTGTTGAGAATGAGGAGCAGGAGGGAATGACATGCTCCTCTGCTGGGGAGAGAATGTTTAAGACACCACGATGAAGACTGGAGAGAGAGAGAGAGAGAGAGAGAGAGAGAGAGAGAGAGAGAGAGAGAGAGATTTTTGAGAGACAAAGGAAAAGAAGAAAAGGGAAGCGTAGTTTGGAATTACTGGGAAGTACTGTACTGTTATAGACATCTCACAAGATGGAGGAGACGCAGTAGTAGGTGGCAGTCAGTGCGTCTATACCTAATCCATTTTAGCCGTGAAAATGGGAGATCCGTGTCGCACCAGTTTGAAAGGAAGTGAGTAAAAAGTGGAGGGCTGAGGAAGAGTAGGAGGAGGAAGAAGAGGTGGAGGAGGAGGAGGAAGAAGAGGTGGCCACGTAACCCTGCCGGAGTCGCGGAAGGAGGTGAGAGAGGTGAAGTCCTGAGGGAATTCGTCTGGAGCTGACTAATTTAGGGTCGTTTAGCGAGGAGTGACAAGAGGTTTAGGTATTATCTTGGTGAGGGAAGAGGAAGGTAAGGTCTGAAGTGAGAGGAGAATAAGGGGGAAGAAGGGATAGGTCTCTTAAGGGAGTAGGGAAAGTCAGGGTAAATGTAGTGATGGTGGGAGGGAGAGAGAGAGACGCAGGCAAGGCCGGAATTATGGCAAAAGTTTAAATGATCTGAGAATAATGAAGAGAAGAATGATAAAGGACTGAGTTAGGAAGATGAAAGAAGGACTGAGGAAGGAAGGATGGGTGAAAGTCCTGAAGGAGAGGGTGGGGAGTCCTGAAGTGGGGAGGTGAGGAGTCCTGGAGTGAGAGGGCCATGAGAGGCGAGGTAAAGTGTGTGGACATAAAGGGGAGGAAACTGTTGCGTTGCCTCATGTCTTCTGAACCTGAGCATAAATATATCCTTTAACTGAATAATTCTCTCTATCTATCTACCTATCTATCTATCTATCTATCTATCTATCTATCTGTCTATCTATCTATCTATCTATCTATCTATCACACACACACACACACTTACTTACACACATCCACATCACCTCATGTTACCAGACAGACAGACAGACAATTTCCTCATCGTAAACAAACCAATATTATCGTCACACTCGCTGGGAATTTTTCCTTGAGACAAAAAGAAAAGAAAATATAAGACAAAAAAGGAAAAACAAAGGGGCTGGAATTGGGGTGGGTGGGGGGGCCACCTCAGGGGCACCAGTCCCCGCGCACCTCATTACCGCCCCAGCAGGTAATCGACTCTGTCTCCTCAACTTACACACTGGCGTCAGGAACAACGTGCAAGTTATATATAGTTAAGGGTGGAGAGACCTAGAGCGAGGGTGGTGTAGCTTTAGGTGTTGTGTCTGGGTCAAAAAGGGTGATTAAAATGGATGTTGAGGTGTAGGTGTGTGTGAGTAGGGTGAGGTGAGGTGTGGAGGAGGGAGAGGGGGTGTGGTAGGTGTTATGAAGGTAAATTGGATTTGTGTGTTTGGGAGTTATTTTTTCATTATAAGAGAGGGAGAGAAGGGAAGATTGAGTGTATTTCTGTGTATGTTTGTTTCTGGGCGAGTGTTTGTGTGTTTTAATGTGTGTTTTTTGTGTGTATATGTGTGTGTGTGTTTCTGCTTGTGTGTATTTTCTCACCCAGTCATTTAAATACGTATATATTCATATTTATGTGTATGTGTATAGATAAACCAAGTTATGATAATGATTTGGAGGGTCATCGTGAATTAATTTGGTATTAGTAAGTGGAATGTCACAAGAGTGGTGACTCAGACTGGTCCCTCACGGTGGTGACTAAGGCTGGCGACTCAGGGTGGTGACTCAACAAGTATCTACCTGACCCTCAGTAAGGCCGCCACACTAGTATATCACTGGGTAAGAGCAATATACCTGTCACTGATAAATCATTTGGAGGAAGAAATAAATCGTTTATGGCAGCACCGGCCACAGTCTGTTGTCAGTGCAACACGAGAGAAGATATTTATCACTGTAGATACAAATAATTCCACTACGTGTCAGGGATGATGGCTTGCGATATATGATGTACCTCAAGGGTAAATTAATGGATATATATATATATATATATATATATATATATATATATATATATATATATATATATATATATATATATATATATATATATATATATATATATATATATATATATATATATATATATATATTAGGACCAAGGCGACAAGATATACCATGTTGCTGGTGCTAATTCTTCTTTGTTTAACGTTGGACAACAATGTCCATCATCAGAAATAAACGATTGCAAATAATACGTAACGAATGTTTGCAAATTGCCAAACTTACAATGAATTATTGTATTTGTATATCATTTAGAAGTTCCGCTAAAGGGTACTTACTGTATAGTGGTACTTTTGTGCGTCCGTCCGTCAGTCCGTACGGATGAGCTTGTTAATACAGCTAGTAGCAGTTTCAAGCTGATTGATTTCATACTCGGAAGACAGTCTTATGCATTATGTATAGAAGCTCCTTTTGTCTGTATGTTATGATGCCATCAACGTCAAGGTCAAAACTGAACGACAAATTAGGAAACTTTTTCCGTAGAAGAACTAATGTACCATTATCGATATTTTAATAACTCTTTATATGGTTAGGCGGAGTCCATATTATCAGATTTAAGTTTATATACACAAAATTCAGACGTGGATGTCAGAAGTGAAGGTCAGTGATGGTTAAAGGTCATAACATTAGACAAGTAATAACACTTGTACCGGTGCACATACTATACTGCACTGTGTGATGCTCAAATTTTACCTCATTATGTGTCTTCGTTAAGTGAAGAACATCTCATTACAGCCTCCGTTGCACAGGTCAAGGCTACAAGATCATCAAAACCATGTCTAGAGAAGAGCTCTTGATTCAATAGAGCCTGTGATGAAAGGTTACCTGAATATATATTATCACCAGACAATGTGCAGGATACCTGGCCTCAGGGGTTAATGCGTTGCTGAAGGTCAAAAGGTCAAATCTTGTTTCAGGTCATAAGTTTTGTATCCGTCTAAATATTTTAAAGAAATTTCTACTGCACATCTATTAATACTATAGACAATGTACAGAACACTAAATACACAAATACAAGCGTATTAAAAATTACCTGTACAACGAGGGTCCCCACGTACGTACACACACACACACACACACACACACACACACACACACACACACGCACACACACACACACACAAACGTTAATTCAAGTTGTATTTCTACCAAGAAATTTACAGATTTTTTACTGTGGTGATACCGTACCCAGCTTCAAGGAGCCGCCTCGCTGCCTTCCCTGCTTTGCGCCTCCGGCAGATCAAAGAGTGGTCGCGACCATCCCTGCGCGCTTGGCTGGCCTCGTGCTGGTTGGCCCGACCTTCTTTATACCGAGGAGCAGCGCAACACACACACACACGTTTCTAGGTGGTTTTGATCATGTCGGTTATTGGAAATTTTCGGGGTCGGCTCAGAACGAATTGTAATTTACACAGGAAACAGAGATATTAATAAGTGTGTGCGTGCACGGAAAATTTATATAAACCGTATACATTAACACAGAAATGTTTAACCATTTTCCTATTTGTTGCTATATTCTTGTGTTACGTCTACAACTTTATTATTTATATTTTTTGTAATTTATTTATATTAAATTATTAGCATATTTACCTGAATCGCCCCTGTAGGTATCATCACAGCTAACATACCTGGAAATAGAGATATTAAGTTAGTGGAGAAACACGATAAACACAAACTAACACAACCAATTACATGACATAAAATTGAAGTAAAATTACTCTTATAAGACATCACTATAAGGAAGATTTTAAAGTTCATAATGGATGTGACGTTAATATTGCAATATATATTTAAAATCAACCTATTATATTACCTTATAATTTACACCCGAGGATGTTCTAATTTTGAGTTTATTAGAAAGTTTAGCAGGAGATTTTGTTATTTTCCCCAGACAAACAAACAAACACAGAGGTCTTTAAAAACTTACTCATATTAAAAACTTTCATTATAGCGAATATATTTTTTGTCTGTCATTTTCTCCACACACATATATGGGGGAGTCTTGTGCCAGAGGTAATATTCTACGGTGGTAAGAGGAGACCGCTAGAGGTTGGGAATTAATACGACGGTGGGAGGGATGAAGAGCACTGAATCCTGGGTAATGAGAAGAGTCAAGTTATTAAACATACTTCCAGTTCTCTGTGGGTAGATGGGGAGGAGAGGGGTGGAAAGAAGGGGGAGAAGAGGGGATGGAGAGAGGGGGAGATGGCGGGGGAAAGGGGTGAAGATGTGGGAAAATGGGTGGGGATATGGGGAGAAGGGGTGGGGGCGGAATGAGATAGGGGGGGGAGAGGGGAAGGTGAGGGGAAAGGGGTGAAGAAGAGAAGAAGAAGAAAAAGTTGGAAGGGGCAGAGACCTAATTCATAAAACTCTTAGGTGGGAGTGGGGAGGCAGGCTCGCAGGAGACCGTGTTTACTCATATTTATTCACAGGACAAACTGCTCACACGACCGAAGAAGTCATTTGAAGTTTAATCACGAGTTGACAAGTTTAGTTAACAAAGGTGTTTGTCTGGATGTCATGTCATGCCTCTCAAGTTTGTCCGACACACACACACACACACACGCCAGCTACCAACTGTGAACATTATTCTCAAATGAATCTCTAACTGTGTCATTGTTAGAGTTGAGTGAAGTAAAATGACCAGAAGTTGAGATGTGTTTCTTGTTTGTTAGGGCAGTAGTTATTATTGTCTTCATGTCGTGAATAATTGCAACATTATCAGGTGTAAAAATGTAGCTAATTTGTAGGTGACACGGAAACATCCTTACAAAGTGAACATTAAGCACCCCGGGTTATTTAATTTGATGATTCCTGCATTAATTATACCTGTCCCTTATAAATCATTCACCTGTGACTCTTAATAACAATTCCGGTATTACTCATTTGACCTCTAAAGATATTAAGATTATTTTTCCCTCTTAATTGAATTTTTATGCTTTATTTTGATTAGCCTTT
The DNA here is from genome assembly GCF_018991925.1 of Homarus americanus. Taxonomy (NCBI): domain Eukaryota; kingdom Metazoa; phylum Arthropoda; class Malacostraca; order Decapoda; family Nephropidae; genus Homarus; species Homarus americanus. The sequence continues at coordinate 635,429 of NW_024747861.1, read as the reverse complement.
TGTTATTTTGTTGCCGATGTGGTATTTTTAAGGTACAGTTCAATGTTTGTTTTATCAGGACTTTTTAACGTAAACTGTAAAATATTAATGCACTTTTGTTATTCTTTTGAGTGTTGTTTTTGTCGACTGTTGATATTTTTAGCCCTTTATCCGTCCCATTCTTCCTCACAGACGTCATTAGTTTCTCTCCCTTTTATTCCCGACACGCCTTTTGGTCATTTACTCTCTCTCTCTCTCTCTCTCTCTCTCTCTCTCTCTCTCTCTCTCACTTCACTCTTGTTAATCCTCCCCTTCCTTTCCTCCACCCTCTCGTTCTCCTCACCAGTAATTATCACCAATTATTCTCGTTATCTGTAATTATTCTCATCTCTTCTTCATTACTTTCCACTTACTGAATCTCTATTCCCTGTTCTCTCTCTCTCTTTCTATCTTCCCACCTCTCTCTGTATACCTCTCTCTCTCTCTCTTCCACGTTCTCTCCTCCATGTTTTCTCTTTTTTTCTCTTCATTGTTCTCTCTCTCTCTCTCTCTCTCTCTGTCTCTCTCCTCTCTCTCTCTCTGTCTCTCTTTACCTATAACTTTCTCTCTCTCTCTCTCTCTCTCTCTCTCTCTCTTTCTCTAACTCTCTCTTTCTCTCTCTTTCTCTCTCTCTCTCTCTCTCAACCTTGTTCTCTATATCTGTCTCTCTTCCCTGTTCTCTCTCTCTCTCTTTCTCTATCTCTCTCTTTCTCTTCCAGTCTTGCTATCCACACCAACTCTTCCTCCCATCTCCCCCATAATCCCGTGATATCAGAGACACTTACTTACATTCTCCTTTTTCTCTTTCTCTCTCTCTCTCCATTAACCTTCTATAATCCCTAAGTCCTTGTTTATCTACCCCTTCCCCTTTCTCCCCTTTATTGTTCCCTTTATTGTCCCCTTTCTCCTATTCCCCTCGCCTACAGGATTGGGGAAAGACTTAGCTGCTGACTTATTCACAGACCTCGACTAATCCTGATTGTACAGTAAACGTAATACCGTTCTTCTTTTTAGTTAACGCTACGGTATAGGAGGGGGTTAATGCTCACTGCTTATGGCTAATGCTTGGGGGAGGCTTTTACCGATGGAGAGAATTAAGTTGTGGTTGAGCTTGGTTTTATGTGATGATGTTTTAAGTGTGTTTTAAAGGATATTTTAGGTTGTGATGATGTTGTAAATGTGTTTTAGGGGATATTTTAGGATGTGATGATGTTTTAAGTGTGGTTTAGGGGATATTTTAGGTTGTGATGATGTTTTAAGTGTGGTTTAGGGGATATTTTAGGTTGTGATGATGTTTTAAGTGTGGTTTAGGGGATATTTTAGGTTGTGATGATGTTTTAAGTGTGGTTTAGGGGATATTTTAGGTTGTGATGATGTTTTAAGTGTGGTTTAGGGGATGTTTTAGGATGTGATGATGTTTTAAGTGTGTTTTAGGGGATGTTTTAGGATGTGATTATGTTTTAAGTGTGTTTTAGGTGATGTTGAGGATACTAGCGATGATGTTGGTAGTAGAGAGGAAGTGGATAATGTTGATGATGTTTAGGTGATATTCGAGATGATGATGATGTTGTAGGTGGTGGTGCTTTAGTAGGTGGTAGTTGTGGTGATAATAGTGATGATGATGATGATGATGATGATGATAATGATGGTGATGTTGATGATGATGGAGGTGGTGGTGCTTTAGTAGGTGGTAGTTGTGGTGATAATAGTGATGATGATGATGATGATAATGATGGTGATGGTGGTGATGGTGAGGATGGTGGTGATGGTGAGGAAAGGTGGATGGATCATGTTAGGTATCGTGAATCGTGATAAAACTTGATGACCTTGAAGAAGTCGAGGAGCAGACACTCAAGTTTTTGCTGAGGACGAGGAGTTTTTTTAAATTAGTCGAAGGCCAAGAGGGGGTGATGGTGATGATGATGGTGATGATGATGATACGAGTGAGTATTGATGATGGTGACCTGATGGGTGATGATGATGATGATGATGATGATGATGATGCGATGGAACGATGATGATCAGTGACGATGATGATGATTGATGATGATGATATTGATGATGATGATGATGCTAAAAAAGAAATATTGCGCCATGTTGGTGTGAGAAGTGGTGTAAGGATGGGAGGGAGTGGTGGGTGGTGTGAGATGGGAGGGTGGTGGGAGTAGTGTAAGGATGGGAAGGAGTGGTGGGAGTGGTGTAAGGATGAGAGGTGGTGGTATCCACTCCTTGGGTGGTACATAATACACCTTGGATAATCTTCGATACAATAACTTTGACTAAGTGATTAGAGGGTTGTGTATGTACTTATCTCTCTCTTTCTCTCTCTCTCTCTCTCTCTCTCTCTCTCTCTCTCTCTCTCTCTCTCTCTCTCTCTCTCTCTCTCTCTCTCTCTCTCTCTCTCTCTCTCTCTCTCTCACCCAGTTTCCAATATTTTCCTTCCTCTTCCGGTCATCGTTATTGATTCCTTTTCCTTTCTTTCTTATCTCCCATTTTCTTCCCTTAAATCTCTCTTCCATCCCCACCCAAAATCATCTGTTTCTCTGGTTTTCTCTATTCTTTCTTTCCCTTTCCCTCTTCCCTTTCAATCTTCCCTCCCCCTCTCTCTCTCTCTCTCCTATTCCCCTTCTAAATCCCCTTCTCTCCTCCCTCTCTTCTCCTCCCTCTTCTCTTAAATCTGCTATCATGTTCCCCTGTTGGTCAGTCCTTGTTACACTGTGCTACTGTTCAGTCTTTAGAAACAATAATAAATTTCTCAGTCATTTCTTCTTTCTTTCTTTCTTTCTTTCTTTCTTTCTTTCTTTCTTTCTTTCTTTCTTTCTTTCTTTTTCATTTATTTATGTCTTTATTGTTTGTTCTGGTTTTATTATTTTTTCACGACTTTTTTTGGTCTTTTCTTATACTGTTATTTATCTTAACCTCTCATCCTGCATCATTCATTATCAATCTCTCTCTCTCTTACATCCTTACATCATCGAAATATCCTATACATATATACATTATAATCTTCCATCATCCTTACCCCCTCTTCCTCTTTCTCTCATCATCATCACCCACTCATCCACATCATCCTTCAACCTTTCTCACATCTCTTTATTCATTTCCCCTCCCATCACCTCCCTATCTTCACCGGCTTTCATTTAACCAAATTATGTTCCTTTAATTCAAATCTCTTCCAATATTTTACCTCCTCCACAGCCGACGTCACAGCCGCCGCCGCCATCACAGTCATCACCACCACCACCTTCACCATCATTACTACCATCACCACTATTACCACCACCATCATTACTACCACCACCACCTTCGCCAACTCTCCCTCCCATTCTTTCACCTCCACCACAACTACCTTCATGTCTTCACACTCACCACACACTCAACACTCAACACACACACATAACACTTACCACACACACTTAACACTCAACACACACACTTAACACTCACCACACACACTTAACACTCACCACACACACTTAACACTTACCACACACACTTAACACTTACCACACACACTTAACACTCACCACACACACTTAACACTCACCACACACACTTAATACTCACCACACACACACACTTAACACTCACCACACACTCAAGATATAGTCATTGATGTTCGCCAAGTTCTGTTGGTCTAGTTTAAACAAGGTCTTTCAATACCACCCATTGTTTATCCTTGTTTGTCTAGCTTACATTGTTTACTTTGGTGTTCCTTACCCTCTTCTCCTCCCTTCCATTCCTCGTGTGTGTGTGTGTGTGTGTGTGTGTGTGTGTGTGTGTGTGTGTGTGTGTGTGTGTGTGTAAAACAAAGGACTTAGCATCACGAATATCAAATTCCTACGTAAAATGCTAATCTAAAATCCCTTCTATCTCAACTACCTAAACTTACAAATTTCTTAAAAAAAAAAAATGAAAAAAAAATATATTAGGTAATTAAGCCTTGTGGGTCTGATTCAATTAGTGAAATCCTGTGAGGCGAAATATTTATAACATATGAAGAAAAAAAATTATTCTGTACAGACAATTAAACGTTGTCGACGCTGATTGTACGAAGGCCAACTGGTGTAAAATTGTCTATGTATTAACTCTCACTGTTTTAGTTTTTTTGGGTGGAGGGGGTGAGGGAGGGTGATGGAGAGGAGGGTGGTGGGAGGAGGATGGAGGGTGATGGAGGGTGGAGGAGGAGGGTCTTTTGTGCCTTAAGGGATGGGGTGGGGTGGGGTGGGGTTTGGAATGGGTAAACTAGGTAGGGATGGGAAGTGGGGAATGGTGATGGTGTTAAATAGGGAATATTAGAGAGTGGACGTAGTTATGGAGAGTGAGGAATGGGGATAGGAAGGGGGAATGGAGGGAAGGGAAAGGGGATATAGTAATGGGGAATGAATAGAGTGGTGGAGACTAGTAATAATGGGTTAATTTTATTCATATTTTTGTATTTCGTTTTTTTTATTCTTTTTCTTTTTCAGTATTTTTTTATTTTTTTTTATTTGCTGTCCCTTGTTTTTTATGTCTGTTTTTGTCTCTCTATTTCCCTCTTCCTCCCCTTTACTCTTCCACATACACACTCCCTCTCCCTCGCTTTCCCACACTCTCCCTCACTTTCACAGCTCCCTCACTCCCCTCCCTCACTCCCCTTCCCTTCTCCCCCCTTCCCTTCTTTCTCCCCTTCCCCTCCTTCCCCCTTCCCCTCCCTTCCCCTCACTCCCCAACACAGCCTTGAACTACGGTCAAAACATCACTATAAACATTAGTCAACAATAATAAAAATTTCTGCACTCTAGACTAAACTTTCTCCTTATCTCTCTTTCTCTTTTCTCCTTTTCTCTTTCTCTTTCTTCTCTCTTCTCTCTTTCTCTCTCTAGAAGTCCTGGCAATGCAGAAATTATCAACATAAACATCAACAACCTTTTCACGTTTAACTAATCTCTGTCTCTCTGTCTCCCTCTCTTTCTTCCTGCTTATTTACTTATCCTTCACTTTCCTATCTTTCTCCTGTTCTTCGTACCTCCTTCTCAATACATGCATCTCTCTCTCTCTCTCTCTCTCTCTCTCTCTCTCTCTCTCTCTCTCTCTCTCTCTCTCTCTCTCTCTCTCTCCCAGGCAGTACAGATATCACCATAAACACCTTGCACGCTAAACTTAACTTGGGTGTCTATATTTCTCACCCAGTTCTCAAAACAATGGGGCCAGAGTCGCCATCATCGAGATATATGGCTATGGACTCCTAAAAATGCTCTTAGAAATCGCTGAAAGGAATCCTCAACATTTCCTCTAATGATAACGTTCTGAATTTTAGTGTAATAGGAAGACTGGAGGTATGTAATAAACACGGAGGTAAGGGAGGAGAGAGAGAGAGAGAGTACACGAGTAACAGGCTGAAAGAAATTGGTCAGTGTATAGATAGACAGACAGGCAGACAGTCAGATAAATAAACACAGAAACAGACAGTCAGATAAATGGAGAAACAGATAAGTAAACTTGGCTTATTTTTTCTCGTTTTCTCTAAGTAATTAAAATGGTGACAAAACACATACAGCGAAGAATAAATTGTGAGAAAATTAATAAAAAATAATAAAAGAGGAAAAAGAACAGGAAAGAGATTTTGGAAATTTTATAATGAAAGATAGACAAGAGGAAGAGTGAAGAGGAAGCATAGTTGAAAGAAAAGAGGAAGAGAGAGAGAGAGTTGTAATAAAATATTATACAAATAAATGTGAATGAAGGAATGAAAACAAATGAAAAATATTATATTAGCAAAGGAAATGGAAGGGCATAAGCAGATAAAATAATAAATGATGAATAAAACAACATAAAAATACGAAAAAAAATGAAATAAAACGAATAGAGAAAACAAGACATTATGATAAAGGAAGAACAGCAACAAACGAAATAAAAGGGTGACAGCAATAACGAGAAATAGCAAGAGAGAGAGAAGAAGATAATGGTGATGATAATGGAGGAGGGGAAGGGCGGGGGAGGGAGAGTAGGAGTGATAAAGATTAGAGGTGATAATTCAAGGGAGCAGACATATTAACTAACGAAAATGGGACGCAGTAAAGATGAGATAATAATGGATGTGTGTGTGTGTGTGTGTGTGTGTGTGTGTGTGTGTGTGTTCCATTCCTATCCTCTCTATATATCTTCTATTCCTTCATTATTCCCTTCCATTTTTTTTTACCTTCCCTTCGTTATGATTTTATTCTTTCTACCTCTTCTCCTCTTCTCCATCTCTTCACCTTTCTCTTATGTCTCCTTTCTTCTTCAATTCAACAGCTTTCCTTCCTTCTCCCTTCCTTTCTATACCTTCCCTGACTTTCACCTCTTTGTTTACGATTCAACTTTCATTTTCACCTCCTCTTCTCTTCGTTAAATTTTCTCTTTGTTTTCCCTAACATCCACAAATAAACTTTCTCTCCGCTTTCATTCATCTCAGTTTTATTATCGTGCCTCCCATTTCGAGAGAGAGAGAGAGAGAGAGAGAGAGAGAGAGAGAGAGAGAGCTGCGGGAAACAGACTAATTGTTTATCATAAAGATGGACGGAAATGTCACAGACAATTTTCATCACCAATGTCACGTCCCAACATGAAGCTTTCAACACAACAGACTGACAGCCGAGCGATAGACACACAGACTGACAGACGCACTAGTTCCCCCCTCCCTCCCCCACTACCCCTACACCTCCCTCACCCACCCCTACACCACCCTACCACCCTCCCTCACCACCCTACCACCCTCACCCTCCCATCATCAACACAATCAAATTTTCGTTATTTTTTTCTTTATTCGTTGTAGGAATTTCTCTATTGTGTTGCGGGGCATAGGAGAGAGAAAGAGAGAGAGAGAGAGATAGAGAGAGAGAAAGAGAGAGATAGAGAGAGAGAAAGAGAGAAAGAGAGAGAGAGGCGAGGGGGAAATATACATAGATAGACGGATAAATAAGCAGCCAGTAACACAGATAAACAAAGACTTAAAAATATAGACAGATTGACGTACACAGAGGAATAGAAGAAGGCAGATAGAACAACAGACACAGACAAAGATAGATGGATAGAGAGACGCAGACAGACAGACTAGCAGACAAAATGGCAGACAGATATTTTTGTCTCTGCTCCACATCCTTCTTTATATAGCATCATTTTCCCTTTACTGTATCTTTATCAGGTTATACTTTTATCACATCTCTCTTGGGTCTGCCTTTATCCCCATTACTTTGCATTTCATAAAAGTTTATATACTTTTATTGGTCAAGAATACACATATACATATACATCATCACGCAGCAAAATATCTTCCATCTCATATATTTTTATTTCACTTATAGTTTAAATCTTTATAGTTCTCTAATTTACTTATGTCTAAATATTTATTCAAATTTTGATATCCTTTTGTATTTGTATTCATTTTATTCACTTGTCCCTATTTTCCTACCTTTCATACTCACCAATTCTTCAAATTTCCCACCCCCTGTTCCCTCATCTCTCCCTATTTTCTCCCTCTCACACTCCCCTATTCTCCAAATTTCCTCCAATTCCCTCGACTCTTCCCCATTTTATTCCTGTCTTCCAAATCTTTATCACAAAACCTTCCTTCTTTTCTGAAATCTTTGCTTTTCCTTTGTAAATCTTGGATAACTGTGTACCTGTGCTTGCGTCGGTGAGCTTTTCACATTAGGGGAACATACGAGGGTGGTGGGCGGAGTGGTTGTTGGGATTTGTGGGTCGGGGACGATGAACAGCCCTAAAATATAAGGTGGGAGGGGGGTAAGGAGAGAGAGAGAGAGAGAGAGAGAGAGAGAGAGAGAGAGAGAGAGAATCAATCTTAATTACCCACATTTTTTCCCTCCATGCTCCTTCGTGTGCTCATGACGTCATCAACAGATCAACAATATATGAACAATATGCGGTTGAGGAACAGAAATGTCCATCCGCATATTCCTAAGTGGGTAAGGAGCTAAAATTTAATACGTCATATATTACCCCCTCCTGACGCGTCAATAATTTAATCGACCTAACGGAGGCCGAGTGCCGCTGATGGGTCTGATTAGTGCACAGAAGTAGCCTTTACGATTAATATTGGTCTATTTATCCAGGACGTGTGTGTGTGTGTGTGTGTGTGTGTGTGTGTGTGTGTGTGTGAAGGGAAATATTAAGAGTAAATCCCTTTTGTATCTTGGGTAATAATTAGTGTCTGGGATATTGGGATAATATATATTTTTTTCTTATCCTTGTACCTTTTAACGTAGCTAACTAGTTCACTTAGAAATATACAGGTATTTGTCGTGTGTTGAAGGAACGTCAGGTGTTTTGGTTACCTGTACCTGATAACCCTGGTAAAGTACCTTCAATTAATGGAACACCAAAACAACAACAACAACAACTACACAAAAACAAACACAACAACAACACCATATCGAGGGAGTGTTTGTGTGGGTCTGGTAGAACAAACACACTATTGGTAGGAAAGTTTTCTTGTGTCTCAGCCGTCGACCAATTATAAACCTCCGTTTTTTTTACCTCCACCAATCATATAACATCGATCAATAGCGAATATACTGTATCATCGTATGGGTTCCGATTGGTCATGTTACCTGCGAAGGAAACTCTGCCAGGTGATTACGTTAGATGTTTTAACAATAAATATGCTTTTGTTAACCTATATACCATACTTCTGGCCTCTTCCCTCCAGAGAAATAATAAAATAAATAAATAAATAATAATAATAATAATAATAATAATAATAATAATAATAATAATAATAACATTAATAAAATTCTGACTCCTTCCTCCACACTTTCCTAAATTTCCTCGTTTATTGTTGTAAATTTCCAACCATTCGGCGTTAACACCTTTAGTCATGTAAATAATGTTACCATGGAAACTCCCTCCATTGAACTAATACTGAAAAATTACTATATTAACAGTGACAAATTACCACCAGTTTCTAACAGTGAAAAGTTTTTACCTTAACTACCAGTAATTCGGAGTATGTGGCATTTAGATCTGTATTGTCACCATAAATCACCACCACCATATTATTGTCATCACCATACAAGGTCATCATGGTAGAATTTATCCATACAATACACATGCCATCATAGTAGTTAACATCACCATCATCATCATCATCATCATAATCATAGTTATTATTAGTTATCATTGTCATTATTCCTTTATTATCAACAATCATCAGCCTTACCTGCGTTCCAATTACCTGTAGTCTACTTAAGTTAACGTCTTAGTTATACTTCGTTTATACGTATCTTGAAAGTGTCGGCATCCTCAGGTGTGTAAAGTTAGAGTAATTATAACTACATCCTCAGGTGTGTAAAAAGGAGAGTAATTAAGATAAAGATAATATCAGACACGAATGAAGAAGTGTCGGACAGTGAACAAATGATGCCTTTGTGTAATGTCTCGGGCGGTGACGGCAAGTTTATTTTGATTACTTGGCCAAACTTTTGTTCTGCAACTCGCATCCATTTTCATAATTGCGTGAGTCTGGGGTAAGGACAACACAGAATCAATACTCCCCTGTTGTGTGTTGTGTCTGGTTATAGTGGTTTAGTTCCTTCATCCTGTTGTGTCTGGTTATAGTGGTTTAGTTCCTTCATCCTGTTGTGTCTGGTTATAGTGGTTTAGTTCCTTCATCCTGTTGTGTCTGGTTATAGTGGTTTAGTTCCTTCATCCTGTTGTGTCTGGTTATAGTGGTTTAGTTCCTTCATTCTGTTGTGTTTGGCTATAGTGGTTTAGTTACTTCATCCTGTTGTGTTTGGCTATAGTGGTTTAGTTACTTCATCCTGTTGTGTCTAGCTATAGTGGTTTAGTTCCTTCATCCTGTTGTGTCTGGCTATAGTGGTTTAGTTCCTTCATCCTGTTGTGTCTAGCTATAGTGGTTTAGTTCCTTCATCCTGTTGTGTCTGGTTATAGTGGTTTAGTTCCTTCATTCTGTTGTGTCTGGCTATAGTGGTTTAGTTCCTTCATCCTGTTGTGTCTGGCTATAGTGGTTTAGTTCCTTCATTCTGTTGTGTCTGGCTATAGTGGTTTAGTTCCTTCATCCTGTTGTGTCTGGCTATAGTGGTTTAGTTCCTTCATCCTGTTGTGTCTGGCTATAGTGGTTTAGTTCCTTCATCCTGTTGTGTCTGGCTATAGTGGTTTAGTTCCTTCATTCTGTTGTGTCTGGTTATAGTGGTTTAGTTCCTTCATCCTGTTGTGTCTGGTTATAGTGGTTTAGTTCCTTCATCCTGTTGTGTCTGGTTATAGTGGTTTAGTTCCTTCATCCTGTTGTGTCTGGCTATAGTGGTTTAGTTCCTTCATTCTGTTGTGTCTGGTTATAGTGGTTTAGTTCCTTCATTCTGTTGTGTGTGGCTATGGTGGTTTAGTTCCTTCACCTTGTTGTGTTTGGCTATAAAGTGGTTTAGTTCCTTCATCCTGTTGTGTTTGGCTATATGGTTTAGTTCCTTCATCCTGTTGTGTGGCTATAGTGGTTTAGTTCTTCACCTTGTTGTGTTTTTGGCTATAGTGGTTTAGTTCCTTCATCCTGTTGTGTTTGGCTATAGTGGTTTAGTTCTTCATCCTGTTGTGTCTGGTTATAGTGGTTTCTAGTTCCTTCTATCCTGTTGTGTCTGGTTATAGTGGCTTAGTTCCTTCATCCTGTTGTGTTTTATTATAGTGGTTTAGTTCCTTCCCTATCCTGTTGTGTGTGTGGCTATAGTGGTTTAGTTCCTTCACCTTGTTGTGTTTGGCTATAGTGGTTTAGTTCCTTCATCCTGGCTGTGTTTGGCTATAGTGGTTTAGTTCCTTCATCCTGTTGTACCTGGTTATAGTGGCTTAGTTCCTTCATCCTTGTTGTGTCTGGTTATAGTGGTTTAGTTCCTTCATCCTGTTGTGTCTGGCTATAGTGGCTTAGTTCCTTCACCTTGTTGTGTTTGGCTATAGTGGTTTAGTTCTTCATCCTGTTGTAGTTTGGCTATAGTGGTTTAGTTCCTTCATCCTGTTGTGTCTGGCTATAGTGGTTTAGTTCTTCATTCTGTTGTGTTTGGCTATAGTGGTTTAGTTCCTTCATTCTGTTAGGTTTGGCTGGCAGTGGCTTAGTTCCTTCATCCTGTTGTGTTTGGTTATAGTGGTTTAGTTCCTTCATCCTGTTGTGTCTGGTTATAGTGGTTTAGTTCCTTCATCCTGTTGTGTCTGGTTATAGTGGTTTAGTTCCTTCATTCTGTTGTGTGTGGCTATAGTGGTTTAGTTCCCTTCATCCTGTTGTGTCTGGCTATAGTGGTTTAGTTCCTTCATCCTGTTGTGTCTGGTTATAGTGGTTTAGTTCCTTCATCCTGTTGTGTGTGGCTATAGTGGTTTAGTTCCTTCATCCTGTTGTGTCTGGATTTATAGTGGTTTAGTTCCTTCATCCTGTTGTGTCTGGTTATAGTGGTTTAGTTCCTTCATCCTGTTGTGTCTGGTTATAGTGGTTTAGTTCCTTCATCCTGTTGTGTCTGGTTATAGTGGTTTAGTTCCTTCATCCTGTTGTGTCTGGTTATAGTGGTTTAGTTCCTTCATCCTGTTGTGTCTGGCTATAGTGGTTTAGTTCCTTCATTCTGTTGTGTCTGGTTATAGTGGTTTAGTTCCTTCATTCTGTTGTGTGTGGCTATAGTGGTTTAGTTCCTTCATCCTGTTGTGTCTGGTTATAGTGGTTTAGTTCCTTCATTCTGTTGTGTGTGGCTATAGTGGTTTAGTTCTCTTCTTTATCCTGTTGTGTCTGGTTATAGTGGTTTAGTTCTTCATTCTGTTGTAGTTCGGTTATAGTGGTTTAGTTCTTCATCCTGTTGTGTCTGGTTATAGTGGTTTAGTTCCTTCTTATCTTGTTGTGTCTGGTTATAGTGGTTAGTTCCTTCATCCTGTTGTGTCTGGTTATAGTGGTTTCTTAGTTCCTTCATTCTGTTGCTATTATAGTGGTTTAGTTCCTTCATCCTGTTGTGTCTGGTTATAGTGGTTTAGTTCCTTCATCCTGTTGTGTCTGGTTATAGTGGTTTAGTTCCTTCATTCTGTTGTGTCTAGCTATAGTGGTTTAGTTCCTTCATCCTGTTGTGTCTGGTTATAGTGGTTTAGTTCCTTCATCCTGTTGTGTCTGGTTATAGTGGTTTAGTTCCTTCATTCTGTTGTGTCTGGCTATAGTGGTTTAGTTCCTTCATTCTGTTGTGTCTGGTTATAGTGGTTTAGTTCCTTCATCCTGTTGTGTCTGGTTATAGTGGTTTAGTTCCTTCATCCTGTTGTGTCTGGTTATAGTGGTTTAGTTCCTTCATCCTGTTGTGTCTGGTTATAGTGGTTTAGTTCCTTCATCCTGTTGTGTCTGGTTATAGTGGTTTAGTTCCTTCATTCTGTTGTGTTTGGCTATAGTGGTTTAGTTACTTCATCCTGTTGTGTTTGGCTATAGTGGTTTAGTTACTTCATCCTGTTGTGTCTAGCTATAGTGGTTTAGTTCCTTCATCCTGTTGTGTCTGGCTATAGTGGTTTAGTTCCTTCATCCTGTTGTGTCTAGCTATAGTGGTTTAGTTCCTTCATCCTGTTGTGTCTGGTTATAGTGGTTTAGTTCCTTCATTCTGTTGTGTCTGGCTATAGTGGTTTAGTTCCTTCATCCTGTTGTGTCTGGCTATAGTGGTTTAGTTCCTTCATTCTGTTGTGTCTGGCTATAGTGGTTTAGTTCCTTCATCCTGTTGTGTCTGGCTATAGTGGTTTAGTTCCTTCATCCTGTTGTGTCTGGCTATAGTGGTTTAGTTCCTTCATCCTGTTGTGTCTGGCTATAGTGGTTTAGTTCCTTCATTCTGTTGTGTCTGGTTATAGTGGTTTAGTTCCTTCATCCTGTTGTGTCTGGTTATAGTGGTTTAGTTCCTTCATCCTGTTGTGTCTGGTTATAGTGGTTTAGTTCCTTCATCCTGTTGTGTCTGGCTATAGTGGTTTAGTTCCTTCATTCTGTTGTGTCTGGTTATAGTGGTTTAGTTCCTTCATTCTGTTGTGTGTGGCTATGGTGGTTTAGTTCCTTCATCCTGTGTCTGGTTATAGTGGCTTAGTTCTTCATTCTGTTGTGTTTGGCTATATAGTGGCTTAGTTCCTTCATTCTGTTGTGTCTGCTATAGTGGTTTAGTTCCTTCATTCTGTTGTGTCTGGTTATAGTGGTTTAGTTCCTTCATTCTGTTGTGTCTGGTTATAGTGGTTTAGTTCCTTCATCCTGTTGTGTCTGGTTATAGTGGTTTAGTTCATTCATCCTGTTGTGTCTGGTTATAGTGGTTTAGTTCCTTCATCCTGTTGTGTCTGGTTATAGTGGTTTAGTTCCTTCATTCTGTTGTGTTTGGCTATAGTGGTTTAGTTACTTTATCCTGTTGTGTTTGGCTATAGTGGTTTAGTTACTTCATCCTGTTGTGTCTAGCTATAGTGGTTTAGTTCCTTCATCCTGTTGTGTCTGGCTATAGTGGTTTAGTTCCTTCATCCTGTTGTGTCTGGCTATAGTGGTTTAGTTCCTTCATCCTGTTGTGTCTGGTTATAGTGGTTTAGTTCCTTCATCCTGTTGTGTCTGGTTATAGTGGTTTAGTTCCTTCATTCTGTTGTGTCTAGCTATAGTGGTTTAGTTCCTTCATCCTGTTGTGTCTGGTTATAGTGGTTTAGTTCCTTCATCCTGTTGTGTCTGGTTATAGTGGTTTAGTTCCTTCATTCTGTTGTGTCTAGCTATAGTGGTTTAGTTCCTTCATTCTGTTGTGTCTGGTTATAGTGGTTTAGTTCCTTCATCCTGTTGTGTTTGGCTATAGTGGTTTAGTTCCTTCATCCTGTTGTGTCTGGTTATAGTGGTTTAGTTCCTTCATCCTGTTGTGTCTGGTTATAGTGGTTTAGTTCCTTCATTCTGTTGTGTGTGGCTATAGTGGTTTAGTTCCTTCATCCTGTTGTGTATGGCTATTATAGTGGTTTAGTTCCTTCATCCTGTTGTGTATGGCTATAGTGGCTTAGTCTATTCATCTTTGTTGTGTCTGGTTATAGTGGCTTAGTTCCTTCATCCTGTTGTGTCTGGCTATAGTGGCTTATGTCTTTCATCCTGTTGTGTCTGGTTATAGTGGTTTAGTTCCTTCATCCTGTTGTGTGTATGGCTATAGTGGTTTAGTTCTTCATTCTGTTGTGTCTTGGTTATAGTGGTTTAGTTCATTCATCTTGTTGTGTCTGGCTATAGTGGTTTAGTTCCTTCATCCTTAAGCGTATGGCTATAGTGGTTTAGTTCTTCATTCTGTTGTGTCTGGTTATAGTGGTTTAGTTCTTCATCCTGTTGTGTATGGCTAATATAGTGGTTTAGTCTATTCATTTGTTGTGTCTGGTTATAGTGGTTTAGTTCATTCATCTTGTTGTGTCTGGCTATAGTGGCTTTAGTTCCTTCATCCTGTTGTGTGTATTATAGTGGTTTAGTTCCTTCATTCTGTTGTGTCTGGCTATAGTGGTTTAGTTCTTCATCCGTTGTGTCTGGTTATAGTGGTTTAGTTCCTTCCATCCTGCTGTGTCTGGCTATAGTGGCTTAGTTCCTTCATTCTGTTGTAGTCTGGTTATAGTGGCTTAGTTCCTTCCATCCTGTTGTGTCTGGCTATAGGTTTCAGCTCCTTCATTCTGTTGTGTGTATTATAGTGGCTAGTTCCTTCATTCTGTTGTGTCTGGCCAGTGGCTTAGTTCTTCATCCTGTTGTGGTTTGGCTATAGTGGTTTAGTTCCTTCATTCTGTTGTGTGTGGCTATAGTGGTTTAGTTCCCTTCATTCTGTTCTTGCTCCGGCTATAGTGCCTAGTTCCTTCATCCTGTTGTGTTTGCCATAGTGGTTTAGTTCCTTCATCTCTGTTGTGTGTATTTTAGTGGCTTCTTTAGTCTATTCATCCTGTTGTGTCTGGCTATAGTGGCTTAGTCTCCTTCATTCTGTTGTGTCTGGCTATAGTGGCCAGTTCCTTCATCCTGTTGTGTTTGGCTATAGTGGTTTAGTTCCTTCATCCTGTTGTGTTTGGCTATAGTGGTTTAGTTCCTTCATTCTGTTGTGTCTGGCTATAGTGGCTTAGTTCTCATTCTGTTGTGTTTGGCTATAGTGGTTTAGTTCCTTCATCCTGTTGTGTCTGGTTATAGTGGTTTAGTTCCTTCATTTGTTGTTGTGTTTCTGGCTATAGTGGTTTAGTTCCTTCATTCTTGTTGTGTCTGGGTTATGCTTGGTTTAGTTCCTTCATTCTGTTGTGTGTGGCTATAGTGGCTTAGTTCCTTCATCCTGTTGTGTTCTGGTTATAGTGGTTAGCTCCCTTCATCCTGTTGTGTCTGGTTATAGTGGTTTAGTTCATTCATCCTGTTGTGTTTGGCTATAGTGGTTTTCAGTTCTTCATTCTGTTGTGTCTGGTTATATTGGTTTAGTTCCTTCCAGTCTCTGTTGTGTGTGGCTATAGTGGTTTAGTTCTTCATCCTGTTGTGTCTGGTTATAGTGGCTTAGTTCTCTTCATCCTGTTGTGTCTGGTTATAGTGGTTTAGTTCATCTATCCTGTTGTGTTTTATGCAGTGGTTTAGTTCCTTCATCCTGTTGTGTCTGGTTATATTGGTTTTAGTTCTTCCATTCTGTTGTGTGTGGCTATAGTGAATAGTTCTCTTCATCCTGTTGTGTCTGGTTATAGTGGTTTAGTTCCTTCATTCTGTTGTGTCTGGCTATAGTGGTTTAGTTCCTTCATTCCTGTTGTGTGTATTATGGTGGTTTAGTTCTTCATCCTGTCGGGGGTCTGGTTATAGTGGTTTAGTTCCTTCATTCTGTTGTGTTTGGCTATAGTGTGGTTTAGTTCTTCATTCTGTTGTGTCTGGTTATATTTGTTTAGTTCTTCCATTCTGTTGTGTGTGGCTATAGTGGTTTAGTTCCTCATCCTGTTGTGTCTGGTTATAGTGGTTTAGTTCCTTCATCCTGTTGTGTCTGGTTATAGTGGTTTAGTTCATTCATCCTGTTGTGTTTGGCTATAGTGGTTTAGTTCCTTCTCATCCTGTTGTGTCTGGTTATAGTGGTTTAGTCATTCATTCTGTTGTGTCTGGTTATAGTGGCTTAGTTCCTTCATCCTGTTGTAGTCTGGCTATAGTGGCTTGTTCTCATCCTGTTGTGTCTGGTTATAGGGTTTAGTTCTTCATCCTGTTGTGTCTGCTATTATAGTGGTTTAGTTCCTTCATCCTGTTGTGTCTGGTTATAGTGGTTTAGTTCCTTCATTCTGTTGTGTTTCTGGCTATAGTGGTTTAGTTCTTCCATTCTGTTGTGTCTGGGTTATAGTGGTTTAGTTCCTTCATCCTGTTGTGCCTGGTTATAGTGGCTTAAATTCCTTCATTCTGTTGTGCCCGGTTATAGTGGTTTAGTCTTCATCCTGTTGTGTCTGGTTATAGTGGTTAGTTCCTTCATCCTGTTGTGTCTGGTTATAGTGGCTTAGTTCCTTCATCCTGTTGTGTGTAATATAGTGGTTTAGTTCCTTCATTCTGTTGTGTCTGCTATAGTGGCTTAGCTTCTTTAGGGATATGACACGTGGGAAAGAGGGGAGGAGGGAGGGATAGAAAGGAGGGAAGGGAAGGGAAGGGAGGGGTCCTTTAGCCTAATTAAAGACCATTTCTATGTTGGTCTCAGCAAACCTTAGATACCTACCAAGACCATTCCTGTGTTAGGCCATTAATAACCTTCATCCCTTGCTTACATCAGCACCTTGTTGGACTGTTCAAAGAGGAGATTGTGATTAATGTCTCTGAAGGGGGCTGGGGGTGACCTCTTTATGTGGGGGAAAAAATAAGGTTACGGATGAGGTCTGTTTCTCCATTATGTTGTTCATCATCATCACCATCATCATCATCATCATCATCATCATCATCATCATCATCATCATCAATCTCACTTACTCTTATATTGTAAAAGTGATTAACGTAAAAAAATAAAAATAAAATAAGTTATTTCTCTTACAAATATAATATAATGTACTCTGATTTATCGTGGACAACTGTGTAAATAATCTTCCCAACAATGTCTTACACAATTGAACTCAAGAAATGGAAGGTGGGAAATCTCCTACGTGGCAGAGGAACAAATGCTAAGTGGACTAAAGTAAGCAAGCTTTTAGGGCGTTGGGTCTGGGTGGTGATAATGCTTCTTCCCGGGTGTAAATATTCTGATGTTTTAAGAGAGTAAAAGAAGGAATAAATGCTGGCAGTTTGCTGTTGGGGGTGAGGAGGGGTAGGGGTGAGGGGTGAGGAGGTAAGGGGTGGTGAGGGGAGGGGGATGTTGAGTAGTGTAAACCAAGGAATTTGTTTTGTGAGAGTTAAGTGGGTGATGTAGTGAATTAATAACAATACTACTACTACTAATAATAATAATAATAAAAACAACAACAACAACAACAACAACAACAACACTGCAACTAATCAATAAGTCACAACACCTTAAAAATAACATACAACACACATAACCCACATTCACGGAAGTTTCAAAGGAAGTAAAGAGAAGCCGGGTTTTGTGTGTGTTGTGAAGGTGAGGGCTACAAAGGAAACCCCCAAAACTCTTGTAATGGAGAGAGAGAGAGAGAGAGAGAGAGAGAGACCCGTTCTATTAAGTCAAAAGACAAAGCCACTGGGTGAATAAAAAACCCATCAGGATTAGTGTTGTGATATTTTGTTTTTTTTTAGTTTGTGATTATTATTTGTTGTTTTAAATGTGGGATTGGTGGGGGTGGGTGTGTGTGGGTGGGGGTGGGTGTGTGGGTGTGTGTGGGTGTGTGTGTGTGTGTGTGTGTAGAATATATTTGGTTATTCATTTCTCAACTTGTATAATAGATCTTTCCGTCTTTTTTTCATTTATATACATTTAATGGGAGCTATAAACATTACATCAATTAATAAACATTCTTCAGGTGCACCGAAAACACACAGTTTGCCACTTAAGGTGTTGGTAATATTAATTAATTAGTTGACGGGATGTATTAAGTATTTAGTCAACCGCTTT
This sequence comes from Homarus americanus, assembly GCF_018991925.1. Lineage (NCBI taxonomy): Eukaryota > Metazoa > Arthropoda > Malacostraca > Decapoda > Nephropidae > Homarus > Homarus americanus. The sequence continues at coordinate 617,415 of NW_024747861.1, read as the reverse complement.
ATAGACCTGAGCGGTAATGAGGCGTCGTATGTTATAATCTGCTTATAATATGTTCTTACCACACACACACACACACACACACCAACACACACACACACGTAACACAAAGCACTAATTTACATACTAAACCCAAACACCTTTGTAATGTTATCTCAACTCACATATTTCAGAAACATGTTGTATACACTTTACAGAAGCAGCTGAGTTAATTTATTTTACAGGTAGATACCCACCTGCCAGGTATACATGAGTCTCGGAATATAATATTAAGAGACTTATATATTATTAACTTACTCTAATTGTACGGTACATAGAAATGCTTTTGACCCAGGTGAAAATATAGTTATATCAGGTAGTAAAATCGTCAGGTATATTAATTAACCTCATTAGTCAACAACAGGTGCGAGAGGAGATATACGGTGCCTTATAGCTAAGACAGTCGACAGCCATATATACTTAACTCTTGGTGTCTTAGAATGATCTTGAGATAAAACGTCACTATGTATACCTCAGACAACTACAGCTGTTGTTATTTGTATTCTTGATGTGTTTTATGAATCATCGAGTGAGTAAGAAGACCTCCCTTTTTAGATATGGAGAGGAAAATCCATTATATCGAGGGTCCATTAGATGTAAAACCTCTAATAAACTACATAAATATGAAAGATTCGTTATATCGAGGATCCATTAGATATGAAAACCCCCATATAACGGAATAATAGAAGAGAGAAAAGTCCTTTATATAGAAATTTCACTGTACATCCGAAAAAATATAGATCAAAACGTTCATGTGTGACAAAAACTTCCCCTGAGTAAACATTTTCTCACTGTGGGATAAAAAGCATCACACTAAGGCAGACAATTAGAGCAAGGACTCGACCTTTCCCCTCCCTTACATTTTTCTTACTCTCATAGGAACTCGACACCACCACCTTAGTAAATAACTCAAGGTATCTAATTATAACCAGTAATTGCTTCCGACATTTTTTTTAAAGAGGGAGGGAGGAGGAGGAGAGGTTGGTCTATCGTCTTCATTTAAGAGGAATTTAATTTGGCCTAGATGACACTAACAGGTGATGTGTGTGTGTGTGTGTGTGTGTGTGTGTGTGTGTGTGTAGACAGGTGTGTTGGTATGTGTGTGAACAGGTGTGTTGGTATGTGTAGACAGGTGTGTTGGTGTGTAGACAGGTGTGTTGGCATGACCTTAGATAATATTAATAGTCTTGATTTTTTTCGCTCTATGATGTTTACTACACCGCTATGTAGATACTAGTTCTTTATGGATGACTATACGGATGACTATATGGATGACTATACGGATGACTCTATATGGATGAACTATACGGATAACTCTATGGATGACTATAAAGATGACTCTATATGGATAAACTATACGGATAACTCTATGGATGACTATCAGGATGACTCTATATGGATGACTATACGGATGACTATACGGATGACTCTATGGATGACTATAGTGTAAGGATGACTCTACATGGATATGGCTATACGGATGACTCTATATGGATGACTGTATGGATAAACTGTTCCATAAATCTATTGTATTGTCGTGTTTGAGTTGCAAAGTTGATGATTTGATGCAACATTTTGTATGATTATCTCCCAATGTATTCTTCTACAACGATTCACAATTATCAAATTTAATTACTTTAGCATTGCTCCATTCCAGTGTATAGTGTTCATTAGTAGTTATGATTAATTTCTAATGGTAGTTATTATATACAACCCTACAACAAACCTTTCATGACTATACAACACCCATGATTGTTAATATTTCACAACCTAACCTAACCTAACCTATAACAACCCAATCATTACTATACAACACACACACTTATATTTACACTAAAACAACACAAACTTAAAACAAAAACAAAAAACATGTAATTAAACCCCTGAAAAGTAACATAAATATCCGGAGGGGTGAGATCAGATGCTGGGGTTAATATAGTGATATCCAACACAGTTTAGGATTCATGGTTAGTGTTATCTTTGTCCATGTTGTTTTTGTTGTTGTTTTTGTGTTTTTTGGGGGGAGGAAGGTTGTGAAATGAGGCTATGAGAGATAATGTAATGTGTAGCTATTGCGTTTGAGTGGTAGGGAGAGAGAGAGAGAGAGAGAGAGAGAGACAGAGAGAACAGACAGACATGAAGCAATTACTTACTCCGAGGTTGAATGCTTTTAGTAATATCCCACGATGCTAGTGATAAGACGAGAGTAAACAGTGTGCCTTGACGTCAACTCTCACGATAAAAAATTAGGAAAATATACGTAACAGCCACTAGTTATTACGGAGGCTTATCATACCTATTACAAATATTGAAATCATTGACCTATCATCCATTTAGAGACACTAGTATAATTGAGGATGATTAGAGGAGATAATCAGCTATGATAGATGGATTAGGTTAGACGTGAATCAAGCATCCATTAATCCTGACAACGCGGGTAATATATCGAGTCAAGTAATTGTTGCAGGTTAATGAGAGTTTAACATAGTCTTGGTTAATGGTACTGCCGCCTACACTGAACGTCTGCTGGTAATGGATGGTGTGGGTAACTGAGATGCCGGATGAGGGAACTGTGGTGATTTGTCTCAAGTTGTTATTGGTAGGGTTGTTATTGGTAGGTTGTTATTGGTAGGTTGTTGTTGGTAGGTTGTTATTGGTGGGTTGTTATTGGTGGGTGTTTTGGTGGGTTGTTATTGGTAGGTTGTTGTTGGTAGGTTGTTATTGGAGGGTTGTTATTGGTGGTTGTTGTGGTAGGTTGTTATTGGTAGGTTGTTATTGGTGGGTTGTTATTGGTGGGTTGTTATTGAGGTTGTTGGTGGGTTGTTATTGTAGGTTGTTATTGGTAGATTGCTATTGGTAGGGTTGGTACTGCATCTTCCGTATTTTTTTCCTATACAGTTATGTTATTTTCCATATATAAAGATGTGGATAAAGGTTGTGATTTTCCTTATAAGAATCGTATACAAGTTTGGGTGTAGGAGAGGTGTGTATGTGTGTGTGTCTGTGTCTGTTTATATGAAAAACACACACACACACACACACACACACACACACACACACACGTCACTGACCAGGGAGCTCAGCCAGCTGTCATATCCCCACCTGGACTTATCTAGTAAGGCAGTTGCCAAGACGAATTTTATCTACAAGTAACGCTTATATGAAGAACAAATATTGTAGTTTAGTGACGCTCTTTTATTGTCTGGTCTTAATTTACACTTATTTTTAACGGATGAAATTTTTTAATTATAAAATATTTATTTTTCAGTTGAAATCCCGATGAAAGTCACCTTTACCGTTTGTGACGTCAGTACCACCTCCAGCAAGTGACAGGTAGGTGTCAGAATTAAATTTACTTTACTAATATTTAGAAAGGTCGTCATGCTTTAGAGTTGTCGTTAAGAGTCGTCTGACCACACAACAGTCGTGGGTCGTGTTTACTGTATCAAGGTAAACCTTAGTATATACCACCTTCAAGTAACTATTTTTTTACGGAGATAATTCACCTCACAGTAGAAACATACGCCGATGAAGAAGAGCTACGCACTCTTATACGCTTCCCTAATCTTAGTTAGTGGAACTCCCCACATTTAACGTAACCTAACCTATAGTTACATAACTTAATTTACCATAACTTAACTTAGCGGCCTAGCCTAACGTACAGTAACGTAACGCGACGCAATGTAATGCAACATAGCGTAACCTAACCTAACCTAAGCCTACTTAATCCTAATCCTAATTTCTTGAGACAGTAAATACCGTCTCTTGTCAACTCACTCCTCGGTACCATAAAGCTCATTCACCTGAGTCGTGTTGCAGCGTTGTTGTTGGTAATTAAGTTCAGGTAGGGTGACCGTAAACTTACCTTACCTTACCTTATCTTACTCCCTCCTGAAACCTGAGCTCCGTGATTCGGAAATTTAGTGGGAGGGAATTTGGGGAGAAGGTTGAAGGGGTTGGGGGGGGGTTAAGGGAGGGGGACTGGACGTTGGGGAGGGAGGAGGAATGGAGGAAGAAGGGGGTGTGGAGGGCAAGGGCTGGAGAAAGGAGGGAGTTGCAGGAGAGGATGAGGAGGGAGGTGGAGATGGGGATGAAGGGAGGCTGTGGGAACGGAAGGAGGAAAGGGAAGAGAGAAGGGGGGATGGGGAAAGAAGAAAGAGAAGATGTTGGGAGAATGAGGGGACGAGGAAAGGAAGAGATGATGACGGTAGAGGAAGGAGGAAGTAGAGGAAGAGGAGCAACGGGAAGAAGAGGGCGTAAAAAGGGGGAGACTGAGGATCTGGGGACCGAGAGAGTGAGGTGAGGATAGGGAGGGGGTAGGTGAAGGGTCCTGAGGAGGGGAGGAAGAGGGACTATGGGGAAGAGGTTTATCCTAACTTAACCCAAAGGATTTTCCCGGGATTTAGCGAGGGATATCCGTAAATATCCTTGACGAGAAAAGGGGATATCTGGGAGGCTGTGAGTGACAAAATGAGGGGGGATAGGGGAGAGGGAAAGGTAGAATGGGAGGTATAGAGGTGAGTGGTGATAAGAGGGAGATGGGATGTGATGGAAGGAGAGAGTCGATAAGAGGATGGTGTTAAAGGGTAAAATGGACAGAGGGCAATGGATAGGGGGAGGAAAGGGGGAAGACTTAGGGGTTTGTATGAGGTGTGTCGCCAGAATTACACAGGTGTTTGTTTACCTGCAGTCACACCAGGTATTGCCCCCTGATTAATGTAATATACCAAACCAGACGATGTTATATCTCATTCGTGTTTTATATTACTGTTTTGTGTACACTGCAATTGTCTCTCCAGATGCCCAACACAATTCAGTTTCACAGGATTTGGGGGTATTGATATGAGGTTAATTCCATCAAAAAGAGAACCATTGTGATTTTAATCTGAGATAAAAATCATCTTTGGGATCGCTGTCTGCTATTCCTTTACACATATTTTTTTTATGTTTATCTGTGTAGAGTTTCCCAGGTGTGTATTGGCATTAATTACCTGTTATTACCTTTAATGAGTCCACTGTATCGTATTATTTCCTGTAGACTTACCAGTAGAGGCAAAACCCTCCTGGTCAACTTTTATTAAAATATTCCATCATTTATTTATTTTTGTTGGATATAGAGGAAGTAAGATATTGTTGTTTTTCTGTCATAATATCATTCGCCTCTGACACGTACAGTGGTAAATTTCACTCTTGTAATTGATAGAATGGTATTGGAATTTCTGTATATCCTTTCCCAAGTTTTTCTTCCTCATGACCGGATGCAGTTACACAGTTTTTCTCGTTTTGGTAATTGATTTATTCATACGACCGTTTTTAGCTTTGTTTTTTTTTTTATTATTTTTTTTAAGCTTTCATCTGTTTTCGCAAGAAAATTCGCGTTTCTTTTCCTTCGATGTCCGTCGCAGTACCGCAGTTATTTAACACGAATAATGACTTTCCAGACATTGTTATGGTGTTTAGGTTTGTTCGTAAAATAGAACACCATTTTATTTACACAACCATTTTCTACGTTAATGAAAATATTGCTTAGGTATAAAAGAAGCGTTATTAATGGTTGTAACTTACGAAGAATCTGTATATAAATATGATATTAAAGTGATGATATACGGACAGAAATTCGTTTTAAAATTTGTTGTGTATCATAAAAAAACTAAAATTAAATGAACGTTCCTTGAAGACCAGCCGCAGCGGAGGGTGGAGGCGGGGGGGTGAGGTTGTCGAAACTTCAGACCAACAGTAACCCAAAAAAAATGTTTGATACAATCATTAATAATTGTCGTAAATATCTTAACTGTTCAACATTACTGCAACTTTAGGACTTAATTCACACTGGGAAGTCAATTATAAGTTAGTTTGATATCTGGTGGATTTATATTGTTAGAAATAGCAGTGAAGAAAATACACACACACACACACACACACACACACACACACACACACATTTATATCACACTGGTCATACATAACTAAAAAAAAAAATCACAAACCTAACTACCTTCCCCGCGCCTAAAAAAATATGAAATACATAAGTGACTACTGTAATGAGGTGCATCAGGAACAAAACTGCCGCCCCATCCCATCATGAGGATTATGAATTATGAACATATGTTTCAAACTCTCTAAACAACCTGGAAATAAATGGACCTAAATAATGAGCGAGGAACCTACCTATGCAAGAGACACCCTTATGCCCAGATGCCTCAAGGGTGATAATAGAGTGGGAGGGTGGGATGAGTGTCTGAAGCAGCTCTCTCTCTCTCTCTCTCTCTCTCTCTCTCTCTCTCTCTTCTCTCTCTCTCTCTCTCTCTCTCTCTCTCTCTCTCTCTCTCTCTCTCTCTCTCTCTCTCTCTCTCTCTCTCTCCTCCCCCCTAGCAGGCGATAATGAGCCTTGAGTCTGAGTGTTCTTACTGTCTGATTTACCTTGGCAGCACCCAGGTAATGGAGTGTAACTGCTGACCTCTATGAACACTGAAAATACTCTCTCTCTCTCTCTCTCTCTCTCTCTCTCTCTCTCTCTCTCTCTCTTTGCAAATGTCCGCAGGAAAATTATGTATGTTCCGATAAGTAGCTTCCATGGGAGGGGGTGAGGGGGAAATAGGGGAGTGGGGGGTGGATGTTAAGGTGAGGAAGGGGTTAGGGGCGGGGATGGATGTAAGTGGGGAGAGATATATGTTTTAGAGAACTGTGTGTTATATTTCATCTCTTACTCTTAAAAATAATTTGTGTTGACTTTTTTTTTTTTGAGATATCGAGTTTTTTTCTTTAGTCAGGATTGTCCCGTTGTCTTTAAAGTATATGGTCTATCTATTTCAGTATGATTTATTAGTAGCTGGTTTATGCCACTTTTATTGTGTATTAAATATTGAATTGTAATTGTAATCGTAATATTTGTAGTAATTTGATATTGTGTAAGATCAAATATACGAGGTGAGTTATGTAATATAATGTAATATCGTGATAAATGAATTATTATTAAAAATTATTCTAAATTATGGAATGCAAAATGTTTAAAATCACCCGCAAAGTATAACACAAAATTAGTTATTATACAGTACAATGCAGGTAGTAATTTACTATAAAATGTAAAATGAAAAATTATTGCTAAGACTCACCCCAAAAATTTTCCCTAACAAGATAAAACCCAAAATTAACATAACGCAAAAATTACCAAGTGTATTAAAGTTGGTAAACACGAAGAGTACGAAGGAGAATAGAGTTGTGGCTCCCTCAACACCCACTACCAGGAACCTCATGTATTCCACTACCGCTGATGAATGCCTTCTACAATTTACATAAAGTATAATCCACTCTAGTGCAGTTGGTTACTTTGCCTCCTCCCGCCATCCCCCGTCCCGGCCTCGGTCTCACCTCCCAGCGGGGCTCACTAACTGGGGCCGCTCGGTACAGGAATGTGCGTGTGTTCATTTATTTATGAGTGAACTGTCGGTAGGGAAGGTTGCGTGGCCCCGAGGATTATGCTGTTCATTTATCCCGACAGCGATATTATTACAGCAACAAGCGGTGGGAGGGGGGGTAGATTACTGTGCTTATGGTTTTATAGGTGCTTTTTGTTTGTTGTTGTGTGTGTGTGTGTGTGTCCATCATCACCACCACTACCACCACTCTCCTCCCCAACCACCAACACTACCTACCACCCTTCACCACAAAGCTTTTTTTTCTTCTACCACAAATCCTCTACCACACACCGTCCATCTGCCCTCACAGGTTACCCCCACACCACACCTCAACTAAAGTACCGTATCATCCCAACAACCACCCTTAACAATAATACAATCACACATAACTACCACCATCGTAATTGCTCTTTTTTCCCCCATCTCACTGTCACCACTCACAATCTCTCTCTGCATCATATTCCGTCACGTCATCACACTTCACCAACACCATCACCACTACACCACTACACTCCAATGCAGCCTTAATCACAAATCACTCCACCATACCTCCAACGTTCCACCATACCATACCACTCCACTCCACACCACCACACTCCACACTACGACCACAAATGCCCCTTTTCTTCACCCACACCCACTATCACCACTCCACCTCCCACTCCACCAACACGACCAGTAGGGGTGCCAGAGTGAGGGTGGAGGCACTTGGTTAGTGTGTGGGTGAGTGGAGCTGCTGAGACAGTCCTGACTCAGCCACACTCCTCTTTCTCCTACTCCTTCTTCTTCCTCTTCCTCTTCCTCACCTCTTGTCTCTCCCACTCAACATTTTTCACTGTATTCTTCACGTAAAAGGCAGAGTCTTAGAGCCCTATTTTATCCTATTCTTTTATTTCCTCTTTATAAACAATGATAAATTTCTTTTGTTGTTTTGATTTTTTTCTTTTGTATTTACTTTCAATGGTTCTGTTGTTATATGATTATTTATTTTATATACTTATCTTTTTCCTGTTTTATCTCCTGTTTTCCTCTTTTTTCTTTTTTCTTCTTTTCTCCTTCTCCTCGTCTCCTCCTCCTTCTCTTTCCTCCTTTACTCTTCTTCATAATAAATAACAATAAATAATCTCTTCATTCCTCTGCTCTTCATCCTTCGTTATTTGAATCAATTTATTGTCATATAAGTTCTTTTAATTGTCTTCTATCTCTCAGTTTCTGTCATTTTCTTTCTTATCTCTTTTCGTCATTATTTTATATTATATATTTTTAATTTATTATATATTTTTATCGTCAATTTTTGTTTGGTCTCTGCGATGGAAACTTATTGTTACTTTAATCAAGTTTCGTGTTCCTTTTTATTCCCAGGATATGAGGCCTTTACTGCTACTTTAATCAGGTTTCGTGTTCCATTTTATTCCCACGAGATAAACCGATGTTTTGATTAGAGCTCAAGTGAAGGAAAAAATTTGTTACTGGGTAATGTATGCGTTGGGCTTTGGCTGTGTTGGAGAGAGAGAGAGAGAAGAGAGAGAGAGAGAGAGAGAGAGAGAGAGAGAGTAGAGTTTCCTTCTCGTACTTCTCCTATTGATCACACACCTTTAGGCCTCCTCCTCTCTCCCTCCACCCCCTCTTCCTCCTCCTCTTCCTTATCCTTTTCTTCCTCTCCTTTCGCTCTTCCCTTCTACTCCTCCTTTACCCAACTCCCTACTACACCCCCACCTCTCCGTGTTTACAACTGGTTAGTGTAAGTGGGTAAGAGAGAGAGAGAGAGAGAGAGAGAGCTTCAGATGATGATTTTCTTATCTAAAATTCTGTAGTCGAGTTTTTCTCCTTGTTCCTTATCGGTAAAGACTGAAGTTTAATGATGGAAGGAAAGTTGACTCTGTCTTGGAGGTGTTGACCCGGGGTGTGTGTGTGTGTGTGTGTGTGTGTGTGTGTGTCACCCTTGTTAGTGGTCTTGTTACGTTTTGACGCTCACACTTCTCTTCCTTTTTGTCTTTCTCTTAATCTCCTTGCCTATTCTCTCTTTTATCTCTATTCTTATTTCCTCGTTTCATTCCTCCACCCTCTCTCTCTCTCTCTCTCTCTCTCTCTCTCTCTCTCTCTCTCTCTCTCTCTCTCAAAAGTTGTGTATTATATATTTTGCCTAGTCTGGTGTTGCCCTTGTTAGTAGCCAGAATATAAGGTTACTGCATCACCTTACACGTTCTCTCTTAGTGTGTTTCTACCTGTGTGTTACAGTGTATGTAACAATACGACAACAACAGTTTGATAACAATAACATTATAGTAGTTTTAGTCACAATTATACTCGAAGTGGGTCAGTGACCTGTACCTGGTGGGCTAATCCCGTAAAAAAAAAAAAGCATCTGTGAAAGTCTACGGACATTACCATCCAGGTTTCAGTTACTAATTTATTCAATTTAAAATTAAACCTAGTTTTATTATTAAAGTTAGGTTTCAAAGACTAAATTCACTCACTGTGAGAAAAAGAGACCACAGCGTGTTGTGGACGTTTAAAAAATATCTAGAGAGCTAAATTTCACAATAGGTTGGGTAAGGTTAAATAAGTTTTGTTTAGGTGAGTTTGGCTTGGGTTGAATAAGGTTTGATTAGGTCCACAACACGCTGTGGTATTTTTTCGCTCAGGGAACGAATTCAGTCTTTGAAACCTAAAACTAGATTTAATTTTAAACTTCAAAATTAAATTAGTAATTGAAACATGGGTGTGTGTCCGTAGACTTCCACGTAAGTTTACTGACAATTGTCTCGGTGTTTGTTCCACTCGTACACCTTATTGAAAAGAATATGAAAATATATTTATGGACCTGTGAAAGTTTTAGTGAAAGTGGATCTCTTACTTTATTTACTTTTATTATTATTATCGTTATCGTTATCATACCACAGTTTTCCAAGACCTCGGAGAATAATTATATAATCCTTACGAGTTAAGGAAATAAAAAAATAATAATTTCAACAGTTTATTATATACATATTAAAACTAAATACCAACTAATCTTTCCTCCTTGAATGAAAAATGAAACATCAGTAAAAAATTCTCCGTGGGAAATCAGAAAGGAGACGTGTTGTATTTTGTGTGGTATCACTTCCTTTGTGCTAGGAGCTGGGAGGAGCCTTATTACAGGATGCGAGAGCTCATTGGCATCCTTGCCGACTCCGATAATGGTAATGTTGGCAAGGGGACCACCTGGGCCTTGGGGAGGTGGGTGCTGACTGGGTGGATGTCCGGAGGTCTAGTGAGACGAGGTGGTGGGGGTGGAGGAGGTGGTGTGGTGGCGTGGAGTAGTAGGAGGTGTAGGGAAGGGAGGTGAGGAGGAGGGACTGTGAGGTGGAAGAGGAGGTGAGGAGGAGGGACTGTGAGGTGGAAGAGGAGGTGAGGAGGAGTGACTGTGGGAGGTGGAAGAGGAGGGGTGAGGAGGGAGGACTGTGAGGTGGAAGAGGAGGTGGAGGAGGAGGGACTGTGAGGTGGAAGAGGAGGTGAGGAGGAGGGACTGTGAGGTGGAAGAGGAGGTGAGGGAGGAGGGACTGTGAGGTGGAAGAGGAGGTGAGGAGGAGGGATCAGGAGGTGGAAGAGGAGGTGAGGAGGAGGGACTGTGAGATGGAAGTGGAGGTGTAGTCATGAAGGGAAGAGGGATGAGGTGCCAGAGTAACCATAAAAAAGATAATTTGGTAGAGTTTTAATTGTATTATAAAACAATATATATCATCTACCCTCTCTCTCTCTCTCAAAACGAAACAATAACGAAGTCACCACCAACAAGTTTCAGACCAAAAGTGAATTACGACCTCAAGTTTTTATTCCTCTTGGTCCTTAATTCTATTAGTCACTGAGACCCACAACTCCCCCTGTCCGTGTTTTTGGGGAGTTAATGTCCTTGAATCTGTGTTTAATGATGTTCATTTTAGAGTTATTGTACGTGATTTTGTGTCTTCTGATGCCATTTTTTTGGTGTTGATGTTCGTGAATTTATGTTTATTATGTTTTTTTTCTTTATTGTACGTGTTGCTGTGCATTATTTAGTGTTAATGTACGTGAATTTATGGTATTTTTTATAACGTACGATTTTTGTGTTTTAGATATTTTGGGAATTAATCTTCTGTACGTGATGTTCAGTGATGCTTTTATTTCTTTATTTTACGTGATTCTGTGTCGTTTGATGATTATTTATTTAATGTACGTGATTTTGTGTTTATATAAGCGCTATTCATCTTTACCGTCCGTGATTGTCTGTTTGATGATAATTCCACTAAAGATAATTTTTTTACCTGCGTTTGTCAGCTCAATGCATGCTTTGCTTAACTGGAGTAAAAATAGTTAATGTGAATGCGTGGAGTCTCTCTCTCTCTCTCAAGTGTGATTTTACCTCAACGGGGTGAATTCTTAGCCGACCTTTTGTTTTATTCACGGCCAAAAATTCTCCAAAAGTCAGGTGGGAAATATGTAGAGAAGTGTACACCGAATAACACCGAGTATTTCCAATGTCGCGTGTGGTGTGAGGGAGGGAGATACTGTCGGCTGGTTTCTCTCTATCTCTCTCTGTCTCTCTCTATCTTTATATATATCTATTTCTCTCTCTCTCGCTCTAGCTACCACCATCCTTTCAAAACTAACCCAAGACCTTCTCCCATGTTTATCCTCTCCTTTATAAAAGATTAAGTGAAAATGGAACCCCAACATGAATTCTCTACCCCTTCCCTCCTCCCCTCCCCCCTCCCCCTCCCCTCCTCCCCCTCCCCTTACCCCTCTCTTTCCTCCTTCATAACGTCGGGAAGATATGGACAGGAATCCTTACCTTTCATCCCGTTGCATCGAAAATATTGAGGTTGAGAGAGTAGTAGAGTTCAATTTATTCCCTACTTTGACCTCGAGGATAGTGGGCAAATTATCTGGGGTGGGGGGTGAGGTAGTGTGTTAGTGGGTGTGAGGGTGTGGGAGTGGGGGGAGGGTGAGGGTGTGTTGGGTGGGTAGGGGTGTGTTGGGTGGGGGAGGGTGTGTTGGGTGGGTGAGGGTGTGTGGGAGGTGGGGGGGGAGGGGTGGTGGTGAGGGGGGGTGAGGGGGGGGTGACTTAGTGTGTGTGTGTGTGTGTGTGTGCGTGCTTATCTCCCCCACCGTATTGGAGTGAGGTAGTGATGATGAAAGTCCTTTTTGTTTATCTCTCTCTCTCTCTCTCTCTCTCTCTCTCTCTCTCTCTCTCTCTCTCTCTCTCTCTCTCTCTCTCTCTCTCTCTCTCCGTCTCACCGTCGGGTCATACTTGTCTCCATCCCGGCATGCTCGCCATTCTCGTGTCCTCCTAATATATTGGAGGAGAAAATGAGCAGAAAGGCCTCCCTCTTTCTCCCTCAACTCTCCTGTATCTTTACCCCTCCACCTCCTTCTTCTCTCTACCCTATCCCTCCCTGTCTCTCCCCTAACCCCCCCTTCCTATCTCTATTCAGCCCTCCCCTGTCTCTCTCCCCTCACCCCACTGTCTCTCCCCTAACATAACCGGTCACACGAGATGAGAAGACTATCTCTCTCCCTGTCCTTCTCCTTTCTCCTCAACACTGTGGGGCAAGACAAGGTAAGACACAGAGCAATCAGGGTAATGGGGGGTGGAGATGGGGAGGGAAGAGGGGAAGGGGAAGGGGGAAGAGGTAGGTGATACAACACACAGGTTCTCCCGTTAAGGTCCAGGGTTTAGGACATATTTTTCCCTCGAGACTCAACTCAAATTGTCATTAGTAGAGAGAGAGAGAGAGAGACAAAAAGTTTATTTAGTTTAGGTTTTGGTTGTGTCTAACGTGGCATCGGGCCAAGAGAGAGAGAGAGAGAGAGAGTTATCTAGGGTAAGGCGCTAGGGTGAAATAGAGTTGAGTTTCTGCTCAATATAAGAATTTAGGAAAGTTAAAACCAAGAATATTAAAAATCTGGTTTATAAGTTACGGAGTTTTAATCAACTTGGTGTTTTTAGACATAACAAACACTGCCTTTAGCCTAATATATAAATTTAATACCAGTTATACACCCAAGATAATATTGAACGTACTAACAAGTCACCTATTTTGTATTGTTAAAGGAGGGTCTTGTACTGGAGATTTAAAGACCAATGATAATAATAATAATAATAATAATAGTAGTAAGAAGAAGAAGAAGAAGAAGAAGAAGACGAAGAAGAAGAGCCACAACAACGAAAACAACAACAACAAAGAAATCTAGTAATAGCAACAACAACAATAACAACCTTAACATCAGTCAACAACACACCTCACCAACAGCAGCACCGTGCAGCCCTTAAACCGAACAATACAGACCCGACAAATGAACTTGATCCAGATCCCGACCGACACAGATGTCTCGGTCGGGATAACAGGCAACGAAGGCCTATGCGAACGTGTATAGGCCTAACACTAGGGCTTAGGATAGAAGGGGAAGCGTAGCAGAAAAGGATAGATGCCTGTCTCTAAGGTGCTGTAGGATTGTGAAGGATATTATCAGGAGAACTTGGGGGTTGGGATATGGATGAAGGATTTTATTGGGGGATTTGAAGGTGATGGTGATAATGCTGATGATGATGATGATAATAATAATAATAATAATAATAATAATAATAATAATAATAATAATAATAATAATAATAATAATAATAATAAAAGTAACAAGTAATGACACCAAAAACAATAAAAAAACAAACAGATAAGAAATATATCTATATTAATCCAAGGAATAAAAATTGGTGAGGTAACATAAGAGAGAGAGAGAGAGAGAGAGAGAGAGAGAGAGAGAGAGAGAGAGAGAGAGAGAGAGAGAGAGGGGACCTTTAGGGAAACAAGAGGAGTATAGGGTTGTCAGCTGACGGCTTTACAAGAGGGGGGAGCTCTGGACCTGACACCACCTGACGTACACACACACACACACACACAAAGATACGAAATATTCATGGATATACTAAAGTGTTTGAGTGTTTGTTTCTGAGTCATATAGATATAGGATAGGGTATATAGTATTGTTTTATATTAATTATGTCTTACAAATTCTACTGTTAGGCCTATAGATAAAAATATAATATAGACTATGGTTTTATATTCAGTATATCTTGGAAGTTCTACAAGTCCTATAGATAAGTTAGAATATAGGATTTGGTGTTATATTAAGTCTCTCTGAATTTCTGCTCTTAGTTTGACAGGATATAAATAATGTTATCTAGGGTTATACTGAATATATCTCTTAAATATATTCCTTTGCGTATACGTGTACTTTGTTGTGAATTATTTATTATGCAATCGGTATTCTTTTGTTTCTGTTGCAATACTCATATTTTTACTTTTAACAACGAAAAATGTATACAACTTTTACTCTTTTGTTTCGTTATCGGCCACTTTTTTTTTGTTAGGCAGGTTAATCATTGTAGTAAGTAACAAGGTTTTAAAATTGGCAGCTTAAATTGACCAAAAAACGTCGTGTCTTATTTTACCTTCTGTGTATAGGTCAAGAGTTGAGTGTTGGAAAGGTTAATCTGATTCATATTACTCATATTGGGTTATACAGTAGTGGGGGATTATTTTAGGTTTTTGGCTAAAGTAACTCCAAGGTAAACCGCTTTGACCTTAGGGTATATCTTGTTTACTTGACCTCCAGTTGACCCCTTTTAACATTTACCGTGTTACTTACTCCTATGTGAACAGATAGTGATATTTCCTTTAGTTTTTTATCATCAATGTTAAATTATCTACATGAAATACACGAAAGATTATTGTCTCCATTTACGTGTTTTATAAGTTTTCTTTATTTGGTCGATTAACTCAATGAATCATATTGAGAAGGTAAAGGTGAAAACTCCACAAGTTTATCCTGGCCTTAGAGAAGGTCAGAGAGACTACTGTTGTTTATTATATTAGTAGTTTGATTCAGTGGTCAGTAGGGGGTAATTTATAGTCCGTGTTTTTTTTATAAATTTAATGTTGTCATGATCCAGAAACATTAGATGAAAACAATAATATAAATGTTATCCTGTGAGAGAATCTGTGTTCGTGTATAGAGTTAGTGTTGAACGAACTGTGTATCTGCCTTAACACAGTATTAGCGGCACCTACACTAATGGGAAATAGCGAATTCTTTTTTTTTAATGCTCTTGATTTTTATGGCAATATTTACCATATGGGAAACAGTTGATGTAATTTTTCCAGTTGATGGAACTAAATCTGTCAAATTTTTCACTGTGAACCATGTGGCTTTATGGGAATTATGAATGCAATCATTTATCTATATCGTTGTGAAAATAAGAAGATTAAAACAGTATATATTCAGGATAGTTTATACGTTACTGTTATTTTAAACATATGTACAAAGGTCTTTGTCTGCGTCAGAAGTATTAGATAATCATGTGTAATGACAAAAATGATTTTGTTTACAGTTAGTAATAGTTAGTTTAAACATCAAATGTTCACCTCAGTAACATTACCGTGAGGTGTTCATGTTGAGACACTTCATTTGTCCAGTTCATGCCTCCCAGTGTTACCGTCCGCACAAGACAAATGATCGTTTCATCATCTTCCACTAGACAACATTTCCGTCAACAAATCATCAGTTTGTTTATGTTGTGGGGAGGGAGGGAGGGAAAGAGGGAGAGAGGGAGAGAGGGAGGGAGGGAGGGAGGGAGGGAGGGAGAGAAGGAGGGGGGGGATGGAGTGAGGTAGCTCTCTCCAGGCCAGCATTTGTCTTCATTAAGAAGGTATTCTAGTCATAAATCTTCATTAATCAACCAACCTACTTATCTCACTTCCTCCTTGTTTTCCTCTAAGATATCTTGGTGTAGTCATCTGTAGATAAATTCTGATTTACGACGCTGAAACTTTAAGATACATAATTACAATATTTATTTATACACATGAGTTATGTATATAGCTCTAAGTTTATGCAATAATAACTTACAGAATTATATATCTCATGGTATATACACAGTAAAATATGTTACATAAACTGCGTCATTATTTGTTTCTACTTTATAAAATATTTCTAAAATATTGAAGCATATATATCAAAGTGAACAAAATTAACTTTGCATTAGTGAGCACAGTGTTCAACCTTCCTTCCTCACTGACTGGTACGGTCTTTCTGTATGAGGAAATCTTCCTTTACAAAAAAAAATGTGATCAATTCCATGTCAACCATTTTATAAAAATTTTACGTCTTCAATAACCCAATTATCACCTTCGTCACCCAAACCTCATGACAGCAAATACCATTCTTCACCACCAGTATCATCCCTCACCACCATCATCATCCCTCACCACCATCATCATCCCTTACCACCATCCTTCACCACCATCAACCCTCACCACCATCCTTCACCACCACCATCATCCCTATACCTTCCCTCATTATCCCACACCACCATCCGTCACCACTATACCTCACCACCATCATCCCTCACCACTATCGTCATCACCAACATCACCCCCACTACCACAATCTCCATCAAATAACACTAAGAACGTTACCACTACTTAAGTCTCCCATCATCTTCTGTCGTCCTTCCTTATCATCATTCTCTCCTTCACACACACACACACACACACACACACACACACACACACCAGACAGGATCTTCACTACCACCCTTCCCTCCCTACGTTCCCTCACACTACCAGCAGTTGCCAACACGGACAAAAAATTAAGAACAGAATGCAGGGAGTTTCCGAGCGATATGGCAAGCAGTGGTGGGAGGAGATTAACAGGAGTGCCACACAAACTCAGTCAATAAACTAGTCACATCCACCAACCACATCATGATCTGACCCACTATCCCGCCCTCACCACGCCCACCATAACGTACGTACAATGTTTACCACGCCCACCAACTCACCAAGTATTAATTGTACTGCCCCACCTGCCTATCACACCTTGACTTCTAACCTGTCTGTCACACCTTGGCTACAAACCTGACTTACCTGTCTGTCACACCTTGTCTTTTAACTTCGCTTACCTGTCTGTCACACCTTGTCTTTTAACTTCGCTTACCATCGGTTCGTCATCACACCTGTCTTTTTAAATCAACTTCGCTTACCTGGCTCCACACCACACCACACCACACCACACCACACCACAAATTAAGCACCACACCACACCACACCACACCCAGTACCTTCGCCCCCATCCGCCAATTGACTGCAGCACGATCACTACCCACGCCTCGCCTGGCAGCCCCGTCATGCATGCAGCCACACACTGCCCACTGGCCAGCCACACCTAATCCATTACTCACGCCAACTAACCCTATGGCTTCCGCGGCAACACCTACCACAGTGAGCATGACAAGTCTACCACACACACACTCACACAGCGACGCTTACTGATTCCTCTACTACCACCTCAATTACCATACACCTCAACGCTACCAAATACAATTACACACGTACAAGTTCTTATCCTCTACCATACACCTCTTTACAAAACACCTGTATCCATATCGTGTTTTATCCACATCCTACATCCACACCATGTTTTAGCCACATCCTCAATATACCACACTACACCCATCAACTACACTTACAATGCTCCAGCCACGCTTACACCCATCCTTTTATACTTCCAATATCAACAACCACACCACGTCCTCAAACGACACCCACAACTCACACCACTACACGCCCACAACTCTTCCACATTCTCAAGCCACGCCAACAACCCACGCCACGCCACGCCCACGATACACACCACGCCCACTACAATCAATATCCCTAAGACGTCTTCTGGTTCCGCCCACCCGACAGCTGGTGCGAGCGGTGTCAAGATGGATAACCTGGAGATGTATGTCACGCCCTAGCCAGCTGGGGTCGAGGAGAGAGAGAGAGAGAGAGAGAGAGAGAGAGAGAGAGAGAGAGAGAGAGAGAGAGAGAGAGAGAGAGAGAGAGAGAGAGTAAACAAGGGTGAGAAGAGGGGTAATAGGTGTGAACAAGGAAGTGCAATGTACGATGGAGGAGGTGTTAAAGGGGAGAGATAATTAAGGGGTTAGAGAATTACGAGTAGATGTGGGCCAAGGTAACACCTCAGGTGGCTGTGTATCGATTACCTGGGAGTACTAGAGAGAGAGAGAGAGAGAGAGAGAGAGAGAGAGAGAGAGAGAGAAGAATAAGGTGATAATGGAGGTAGTAAAAGGAGAAAGGTGATGTTTGATAGACCGGGATAAGAGAAAAGAAGAGAAAGAAAGAAAGTAGGACAAGATAAATGGATGAAAATTGAAATGAGAGAAGAGGCAAATATTAGCGTATATTTCTGACGTAAATTATTAACTCATGAGTTTTAAATGTAAGAAGAAAAATTCCTCTCTATAATGTTGCATCGTCATAAATTAACACCTATGTTAATGTTTTCGTTTCTTGGAGATAATGTAAAGATTTCTATTTTTATTTTTTTTTTACTATAGCTTCATAGATCAAACCTTAACTAGCGTATGTATGCAAAACCACTTCCTAAATCACCTTTATGATTCTAGTCTTTTGGTGTGCTATTTATGGAGGTGGTAGAAGGCCTTGTGGTGAAATATGGAGGAATGGTTGAGTTATGTGTGTGTGGCAGAGAGAGAGAGAGAGAGAGAGAGAGAGAGAGAGAGAGAGAGAGAGAGTAATAACAAATAATGACAAAAACAATATAAGAGAATACTATAGATGGTTAAATAGAAGACTAACGAAGAGAGAGGCGTAGGGAAGATAAACATGAGGTGAAGAGTGGGGTGTAAAGTTAACTGGTGGAGAGTAAACAGGTCAATAGGAGTGTTTGAGAGGGCGTGGGTGGTGGGTGATGGGTGGGCGTGGGTTTGAAAGAGTGGTCTGATAAGATGCTTGGCTTACATATCGTCCAGTAGGTATATTTTTTTTGTAAATTTCTTCAGTACATTACACACTGTATTGGTATCAAAGGAGGAACAATCACCGTTCACTTTCCTCCTTAGGTGTATATATCACAGCACTATAGATGATGCCTTTCAGTATTTAACATATATACTCCTAACCTAACCTAACCTAACCTAACCTAACCTAACCTAACCTAACCTAAAAATTCTCACACAAACCCACAAAGAATCGACGATAAAATACACCATCCTAACCAGTCCTCTGATCCCAGCACTAAGGACACTCAGCAATAAAACTAAATTAACTCATGAAGTAAGCTTTGAAAGTTACATAAAACGTCTCCAAATAGTTGTCGGCTCGCTCCCAGGATTGATTGAGTCATCTGTCAACATCCAGGGCTAAGATGAAGCAGTTTTATTTCCCCGGATAAATACCTCACATTGCAGGGTTTAATTGTCTTGCTCCTTCCCGAGTCTTTCTGTTTAACTTGTGTCTCTTGAGTGAGTTATATTAGTTTAGTTTAGCAGCAGAAGAAATGTGTATTGATTTTATCGTTGTCTTATCTGTGTAGGGATAGTTTCTGTTATTTAATTTGTGTCTTTGTTTTGTGATTTTTGTATTTAATTTGTGTCTTTGTTTATTGATTTCTTATATAATTTCTGTCTGTGATAAGTAATTTTGTTTTAACTTTGCGTTTGAGAAAATGTGTAGTAAAATTATCTTTGTCTGTGAGGAAACATGTCATTACTTTTTTCTTTGCCTGAGGATTAGAGTCGTTTATGGTTGTAACACACACACACACACACACATTCTCGGTGCTTGTGACAACTACAACCCGTCTGTTGTTAATTTTGTTTTATTTTTTTCATTTGTTCACAGGAATTCATTACTATACATCATATTCGGTGACAATGTGTTAGTGTCAAGTTTAATAGCTGTCATGTAGAGGTTTAATTCACCGGAGTGTAATTTAATCTCGTCCTGAAGTGATGTTTTTTTTAGTAAGTTTGACGTTTAACTCAGAATAACGGTCTTCTAAACTCCTCATTAACTGGTGGTGTGTGTGTGTGTGTGTGTGAGAGAGAGAACTGAGAACCCATATGATTGCTAGGGCTCTTTTCACCCAGGTACTGACTGTCGGTAGAGTCAAGATAGCATACAGTATACAGTACCTAAGTGCATTAAAGTATAACATTCAATGATTAACACTCGCCCTGAACGACGACACTTAAGAACTATGTAGAAGAATGTTTAGAATCTTTACATATTAAGAGTAATTACTATTAACACCTTCATTACGATGGCTTATCCTTATTAAATGCAATGACATCATACACAAGGGAATGAGCAATCTTATTCAAAAGGTTAACCCATCGTACTCAAAAGATTAATTTGTTGTACTCAAAGGGTTAATGTAATCACTAGGTTAATTAATTGTAATCAGGGTTTGGCATCGTACTCAGTGTGTAAATAAGATTGCTCTTATTCGAAATTCTTTAATAAGGCAAAGTTCATTATGTAACTGGCCAGAATTATAATAACATTACCAGTATCCCGAGATAATCCACCCAGTTATATAAACTGTTTTTACAAGTTCACTCTATCTGACATTATTCACCAACATTACACAGTTTACTTTAATGAAACGGTGTAGCCATCACGATCAGGTATTCATTATGGGCGAAAGATCTGGATTCTAATTGAAAAACATTCCAAATTGAGCGAAGGTTTTTGGGAATTTCCTCATATTCTGCGTTTCTCCAACTATTTGATGGCCTTATCGTCCAAATACGGCTGAATACTGTTTACTTAACGTTTTTCCCTCCGTGTAATCTGGTTATTGGATTTTCCTTTTGCTTTTCACTCTGCTTAATTATAATACCATCTGTAGTCTTATAATCTCCATTACATATACAACCATTTCCTACAGTAACCTTTATATCTTTAATGCTAATGAAGGTATTTTGTTTTCAATCATTTATATAAGTACATTAATATTTCATCTAAGTCTTTGTATATTCATGAGAAATATATTTACCCTGGTATTGAAACCCATCAGAAAAAATACATTTACTTCCAATCTGACAAGTTTATGTTCTCGTTACAAACCTTATATTCTCATTAATTCCGGGTTTGTTTCCCGTCTCACGTCGTATCTCTTGCATTTTCCAATTTCCGGGTCGTCCAATGGCGATTCCTTCTCCAATCTCTAACTCTTTCTCCAATTCCTGATTCCTTCTCCAATGCCTGATAATGACGCTCACTAAGTCATTCTTGGTTCCGTATATCGCGGTTACTTCTTCATTCATATCGCTTTGCAGCCACCCCATATATTTCTCTCTCTCTCTCTTAATCTCTCATTCTCTTTCTCTTACTGTCTCTCTCTCTCTTTCTTGCTATCTCTCTCTCTCTCTCTTGCTCTCTCTCTCTCTTTTCTTTCGCTTTCTTTATCTCTGTCTGTCTGTCTGTCTGTCTGTCTGTCAGTCTGTCTATCTGTCTCCCCTCCCTTGTTTATTGTGGTATTGTGCATCAACAGGACAGGCGAAGTGATGAGAATGAGATTAATTTATTTAAATATTTGTGGTAGGTTGTGTGTGTGTGTGTGTGTGTGTGTGTGTGTGTGTGTGTGTGTGTGTGTGTGTGTGTGTGTTTTAGTCTTGCTTATTGCTGTCTTCTGTTATATGGGGTTGGATAAAATTATTTGGTTTGTTTGAGTGTCTGTCTTGTTTACTGAAGTTGTTTGCATCACGTGAATTAGGTTACGAATAAGGTTAGTTTACTTTATTTTATGTGTTTATGTTTATCACTGTTTTTGTTTACAGATGGCGTTTGCATCCTTAGTACAGGCAAACAAATACGAACGAAATTTGTTTGCGTTAGGACTCTGTCTCTTATGTCTCGTGTTTATTCATGTTGTTGCTTCACATAAACAGGTAGAGGATTAGTTTGCTTAAATGTGTAGTTAACCTGTGTTTGTCTGTCTGTCTTGCTTATTAATGTTGTTTACTACTTGTGAATGAGTAGACAGTTAGGTACGCATTTGCTTTGTTTACATATGTGTTGTTGTGTTTATCTTGGCTGTATGTCACTGTTTGTTTGCATATATTGTGTTGATTTGTTTGTCTGTCGTGAATACATGGTATATTTGTTTATTTATTTTCATGTTTCTAAGAGAGCAAATTTTTTTTTGTTATAAATGTTAAATAATTTATCCACATTTCTCTCTTTCTTTATTCGTCTATTTATTTTTATTCTTTACATGTTTATCAGTTTTTTTTATGTGTGTTATCGTTATTCGTTTGTTTGTTTATTTATGTTACCTATCTTACCTGGGCTTCACCTGTCCATTAATCCTAATTTGTGGCGAATTGTTTTTTTTTTTTTATCTTTTGAAGGTCTTACTGCCAACCTAAGTTTAAAAAATTGTTTGTTGTCTGCTTTAATAATAGAGGTGTGTTTACGTGTGTGTGTTTGTATGTGTAGAGAGAGAGGGAGAGAGAGAAACAGACAAACAGACAGACAGACAGGCCGAGAGTGAACGTAAAATGAACAGAAAAATATATATATCTCTTTGAACTAGTGCTCATTGCGTAAAAATATTAATAAACACAATTTAGCCACATTTTTACACACACACACATGAAATAATTTTGTAATATATAAATGTTGACACGATGCATTAAGCGTAACAACACCATTCATTACTACCTGTTGTTTATCAAGATCAGCTGACAATATCCTGAATATATTATTAATGTTATTCCCACCTGTGTTTCTGTTCCCTTGTGTGTGTGTGTGTGTGTGTGTGTGTGTGTGTGTGATTCCCTTAATGATCTTCCTTCTCCTGTTAGCGTGTTTGTGATTCTTAACTCAAGGGATTAAGTCAATAATAAGCAGGTTTTAGTTCTGTTTATCACACACACACACACACACACACACACACACACACACACACACACACACACACACACACACACACACACTTAAGCTGCTCAACCTCAGCACAATACACAGGTGATGACACAGCTAACAAGACTATGAAGGACAGGTAGGTGAGGTGAGTGATAAAAAGTTAACTAGGTGAAATTACATGACATTCACACACGACCTTACCATCAGTCTTGTGAAAATAGAAAGCTAAACATTATCCTTACGTGAAGCTGGTTAGTTTATCATCTTTATTATTCGTTTGTGTTTTAATGGTGTTTTTATTCGTGTGTGTGTGTGTGTGTGTGTGTGTGTGTGTGTGTGTGTGTGTCATTAAATCCCTCAGTCAGCATAATAAGAAAACTCGTACATACACAGATCTGATAACACGAGTACAAATCCTCACAGGAAGTCTCTAAGGGAATAAAGATACATGAACAACCAACACAAACACACTTTAGGTGATATAACCCGGACATAACGAGAGATTTAGAGATAGCGGCACACAGCAGGCAGTTTACGTGGTGCAATGCTAATACGGCGTGAGATTTAGAGGTATACTAACACTACACACACACACACACACACACACACACACACACACACACACACACACACACACACACACACACACACACACACACCACCACCACCACCACCACACACACACACACCATGATCCCAGCACCTACGCTATAACAACATCAAGCCCAGAAAAGAGAAAATATGAGGCAGAACTCGGGAACTATCTAGAGACAGATTGTCACGATTTGTCTTCAGTTCAGTGAGGTGCGCAAGGCTAAGTGACCCTGAACATCACTCTGAAGGGGCTGCACTTATCACGTCGGAGGGGGTACACTTATTATCACGTAGGAGGGGGTACACTTATCACGTAGGAGGGGGTACCATTATCACGTCGGAGGGGGTACACTTATCACGTCGCAGGAGGGTGCACTGATCACCTAGTAAGGGAGTGCATTTCTCACGTCCAAGGAGGTACACTTATCACAACAGGGAGATGGGAGAGGCGGAGATGATTTTTACGTCGGAAAGGTGGTGCAGTTATCACATAGGAGGGGGTGGAATTATCACGTCAGAGGGTATAAATTTAACCAAGGGGTTGGAATTATTACGTCAGAGGGTATAAATTTAACCAAGGGGGTGGAATTATTACGTCAGAGGGTATAAATTTAACCAAGGGGTTGGAATTATCACGTCAGAGGGTATAAATTAAACCAAGGGGGTGGAATTAGCACGTCAGAGGGTATAAATTTAACCAAGGGGGTGGAATTATCACGTCAGAGGGCATAAATTTAACCGAGAGGGGGTACAATTAGCACGTCAGGGGTAACCAAGAGAGGGTACACTTATCACGCTAGAGGGTATAAATTTAACCGAAAGGGGTACATATATCACGTCAGAGGGTATAAATTTAACCGAGAGAGGATACACTTATCACACTGGAATCTATGCAATATTTCACCCAGGAAGATGTATACAGTAATGAAGTTTGAAGGGTCCACTTATTTAACTTATATCAACCCATATTTCACTTATTTCCCATATTTCACTTATTTCCCATATTTCACTTATTTCAACCCATATTTCACTTATTTCAACCAACATTCCACATATTTCAACCCATATTTCACTTATTTCAACCAACATTCCACTTATTTCAACCCATATTTCACTTATTTCACTTATTCTACCCCACATTCCACCAAATTTCAACCAACATTCCAATTATTTCAACTCACACTTCACTCATCACTCCACTCAGAGCATCCCAACCATAACAAATATATTACCAGTATATGATATTTTTTTTTTTTTTTGCCTTTTACACTGACTGGATGATGTACAGTACTTATTAATGAATGGCGTACACTACGTCAAAGAGAAGAAACATCAGATTTATTCAGGATTTTCTCAGTGGTGGTAGTTAGGAGGAGCTTCAAGAATGATTAAGAGGCTGTGAGAGCTAAGGACTTCGTATTTACACCTGTATGAGTTTGCAATGTTAGTAGGGTTCAAACTGACTGGGTTTCGGTCGATTCGGTGTGATTTTCTTGTTAGACAGACAGACAGACAGACAGACAGACAGACAGACAGACAGATAGATAGATAGATAGATAGATAGATAGATAGACAGACTGATAGACAGATAGATAGATAGACATTCAATAAAATCTTCATCTGGTAATTATATATCGTATCAGTCTGTCCAATTTCCGCTTTATCAGATTTAACTGATAAACCTACTCTGGTTTTTTTCCGAGTGAGGGTAATTTTTTTTACTCAACTACGTGTCATTAATATAAGCTGTTTGGTCCAACGATCAACCCTTCACGAACGCTGCTATGCTCACGTCATCAGGGTACACATATAGTAATGGAGTTTTAGTTTATTTGTCATAGTTGTAGTAGTTGATATAAGCTCATCAAGCTGACGGTGAAGTTTTTTATCACAGGGGTATGATAAGTGGAGCTCTTGAGGTTTACGTTGGAAGTAAACTCAGAAGATGTGTTAAATGTAAACTCAAGGGTCTGTGTTAATAGTAAACTCAGATGATGATGTGTTAAAAGTGATCTGAGACTGTGTTAAATGTAAACTCATTGGTTGTGTTAAATGTAAATTCTTTGGCTGTTTTAAATGTAAACTCATTGGCTGTGTTAAATGTAAACTCATTGGCTGTGTTAAATGTAAATTCTTTGGCTGTGTTATAGGTAAACATAAGGAGATGTGTTAAAAGTAAACTCAAAGTAAATCCCCAAAACACTATAATAAAACTAAACCTACAGTAGATACCAAGTTGAAATGAAACCTCCATAAAATAATCTATGGAAAAATGAAAAACAGACATTAAGTTAGCAGAGGAACCATGGATAACATAGAGGAGGGAACACTAGTAAATACCAATGTCATCCCACAGCTTAGGTTAAAAAAAGGAGATCGGTAAGGGCACATGAAAGGATACCCACATTTCATCCTAAGAGTCCTTCATATTTCGGGTTGGTTTAAAGGGTAGGATCGTATATCATTTTCAGCTGAACACCCTCCTCGCTTTCCTTCCCATCACTATCTCGCTCGAGGTACAACTTGGCTTGTCAAAATTCTCGGAGGTGCCAGACTTTTAAATACTAGGTCAGCCTCGAAATAAAAAAAGAATATCTACATTGTTTACGTTTGTATTTTAAATGATGGGTCTTCTTCTTCTTCTTCTTCTTCTTCTTCTTCTCTTTCGTTATTATTACTATTATTATTATTATTATTATTATTATTATTATTATTATTATTATTATTATTATTAGTATTATTATTATTATTATTATTAAGAACTTGATAGCGTGTCAGACAGAAGGCTGGGTAGTAGCATAGATCCTGGTTTCTCTATACGGAAATAAAACAACCTCACAACATCTACTAATAGGATATACATTACAGTAAGCTGAGAAGAGTGAGGGGAGGTTCTCTCTAACCTTTACGGCCTCCTAGTAAAAAAAAACCTCCTCACCTCATAGCAGGAGGGAGAGGGTAGGGAAGTTTCTTAGTAGTAGGTTCGAATCCAATTAGTTGAGGCCAAGTTCACGTGGTTTAGGAGGGAGAAGAGGGACAGAAAAAGTAATTAAATCTCACGGTCATTATATACCTGTTCGCTACATCTTATACCCCAGTCCAGGTAGTGTAGCCGAACCTTTGAGGGAGTTATTTAAAGGTCAGTTTTTATTTAATGTCTAATCTTGTAATTTGATGATTAATGTTTTTTTTTTGTGTGTGTAATTTTGTCGGTATGTATGTATGTATGTATGTATGTATGTAGTAATCTAAGTCTCAATGCTATACATACATACAGCTTTAAACAACACACACACACACACACACATACTTTTTGTTCTCCCTCTACCAACCATCTACCCAATTTGTCTACGTCTACCCCCTGTGGCTCCTTCCCTGATATATTGGTCTGCTTCTCACTCCTCTCCTCTCCTCCTCTCTCTCCTCTCCTCTCCTCTTGAAGCGACTCATCCCTCGACCTTTCCCTTTCACTCTGTATGTCCCTTAGTGCTGACCTTTCATCATTTATCTCCTTCCTTGACATTGTTCTCACCGCCTACTGTTTTGTTTTTGTCTTCCTTGCTTCACATTTCTTTTATCTGTTTTTCTTTTGGGGAGGGAGGAAGGGAGGAG
>NW_024747861.1:582500-585000 GCF_018991925.1 Homarus americanus | reverse complement strand
CTCCCAACCCCTACTTCCCTACCCCTTATCCCTACTTGTCTCTATCCTCCTCCTCCACCCTATCCCTCTATCCTACCCTCCTCCCTACCCCCCCACCTCCTGTCCCTTACCTCCCCTCCCTACCTCCCCACACTCCTTTATCCCTATCCCTCTTACCCCCTACCTTTGCTACCTTCTACCCCCTACTCCCCCTACCCCTTACCCCTCTAAAAAAATGCACCGTCACCCTCGAGGTTTGTCTGAGTGGGAGTTGTTTTGTGGGATTTTCTTAGAGGTGACGGAGGTACTAAGAGGGATTTTATTTCTTCCACTAATAATAATATGAATGGGATTTTCTTTAACTATAATCCCTCGGGTTTGTAGTGTTATAGCGTCACGTATGATAATTAATATACTTATAAACTTATATTCTATACTAATACTTATAATCCTTATTCTACATACTTTTATCCTTTCTTCAGACATTTAATCTGTTTTATATATATTTTCTTTCTTTATATTCGATGTAAATAACTCCAAAATCGTTCACTCACGCACCATTTAGAGTTCAGTCGAGTCTAAGGAGGATTTCCATTTTTACAGACTCTTTTACGGAGGTTCTGAACCCATAAACAAGGAGATGAGGTGATGGTGGTTGCTGGTAGAGGATCAGCCTTTGTTCCTCTCTGTAATATTTATTTTTGTGTTTTATTTCTTAATTGAGATCCTCAGGTGTTTTAAGGAAGGGCAGGTGAGGTGTAATTAATGTGTGTTTTGTTGTTGTTGTTTTGTGTGTGTGTGTGTGTGTGTGTTTGTTTTATTCTCTCACTTTTACTGTCAGTTTTATATGTGTTTTATTCTTTCTCTCTTCATTGTCTGTCTCTCTTTCTCCCTTATTATCTCTAACCTTTTATTTCACTCTTTCTTTTTCCTTCTCTTTCTGTCGCTTCCTCTTTTAAAATGCATAAAAATAATCATCTTCCTAATTCTTATATTTTCTTACTTTTCATTTCTTTCTATTCTTCCTTTGTAAAACATAAACAGGAGGAAAGACAACAGTAATAAAATAAACCTTAGAATATCTTTACCTTACACCTGACCGTTAACAGGAACCGCCCGTTTTTACCTGGAAGTAAAGAAAAACGAGTTGGTTAATTAACGAAATCACGTTTTAAGAATGAAACCAACACACCTGAAGATGTAAATAAATAACTGAATGAAAAAAATAAACGTGATACATTATTATACACTCGGTATTAAAGTATGCGTTGTGTTATAGAAAGAGGAACAGACAGACAGACAGATAGACAGACAGATAGACAGGCAGACAGAAAGAACAAAGAGATAGATAGAGAGATAAAAGTCAGAGAGAGAAAGACAGTAAGAAAAATGTCACTATTATTTTCTCTGTCTTTATAAGTTCTCCCAGGATAAAACTCTGTAGTGAAGACGAGGTAAAACTTTATCTATAACAACAGATGATTTCCTCAGGGGGAAGAAATTTATCGTAGGGGACAGAGTCTTACCTTGTGGGAGACGGGGGTACAGTACAGCATCATGAGACAGTATCATCTCTAACCCCTCTATGATGCTTCTGTCTCTCTCTCTCTGTCTATTTCTCTGTTTTCTCTCTTTGTATCTGTCTCTTTTATTTGTCTGGTTGTGTCTATATTTTTTTTCCATTTTTTGATGTATCTGTATATTTTTAAGTCTTTATATGTCTGTCTGTCTGTCTGTCTCTGTCCCCCTTCCTTCGCTCCCTCCTTCCCTCCCTCCCTACCTCACCTTCCCCCTCCTTCCCCTCCCCCTCCCCCCCTCTACAAACAACCAGGGTATTTTCTTTAAAGTGAGACTGTCATATCCGATTGGCTCTATATAAAGCCTGGGACCTTGGTTGAAAATTACACTAAAACGCCTGGGAAATAAATTATATGTTCCCCTGACAGTCTGAAAACTTAAGGTTGATAAACTAGAGAAGAGATGTAGTAAAGAATAAAGATATGTTAGTGTAAAGGAGAGAGAGAGAGAGAGAGAGAGAGAGAGAGTTGAATTGGGAGAAATGTGTGTGAGAGAGACAGAGAGATTGAAAGAAGTATGTGAGAGAGAGAGAGACTAGAATAAAATAAATGAGAGGGAGAATAGGAATAAGAAAACCGAGAGAGAACGATAGAGAGAATGCCAACAGGAATTAATGAAGTGAAAGAGAATAGATATAAAAGAAGAGAGAAAGACATAGAAAGAGAGAGAGAGAGAGAATGCCGTAATAAAAGAGGCGTGTGTGTGTGTGTGAGAGAGAGAGAGAGAGAGAGAGAGAGAGAGAGAGGAGTTAACAAAGGGTGTGACTATTAGACAGATAAACAGACAGACAGACAGACAGACTTACATACAGCAGGTCTGACTTTACTTTCTATTCTTACACAAATCCTGACCAACACAGCGAGACACTTGGGACCAAATACCACTGGGAAGACTTGCAGGGTAAAGTGAAACAGTTTTACGAGAGAAAGTGATGATAATGACA